>NW_027359735.1:0-1068 GCF_012295235.1 Primulina huaijiensis | reverse complement strand
CGATCGCGCCGGTCACCGCTCATCGTCCGGCTGCGATTTTGGTATAACCGACTCGCCGCCTACGTTTTTTTCAATTCCGACGGATTCTGATGGTATTTGTTCAATCGGCGCCCCGATCTATAATACCCACTCCAAGGCGCTTCCATTGGTACCAGCCATGACGTCTAATTCTTCTCCGGTGGCCGGGAATTTCAGATCTACGATTTTACGCACTATTCACTCGCCTGCGTCGGATATTCTCGTCAATTCCTCCGCCGTCCCTTCTCCGAATTTCAATTCCTTTGGTAAGATGCCTATTCAAGTGATGGGTAATCGTTCCATGTCGCCAATTGTGGATAATTCTTCACCGATCGGAAACGCCCAATTTGATGGTGTTCGGCCGAGTCAAGCGTCAAAAATCGTCGATTTCGCTCCTGGTTTGACCGATTCTCGGTGTTTGGTCGCCGGTTCTGTGGTCTCCTCCCCTTCGCCGGCCTTCGGTGTCTCTCCGGTAGGTGACTCACTAGTTGACTCGGGCGAGTCACTCGGCCGAACTCGGCGGGTTGACTCGGCAGTCCACCATTCATCTCCTGCGTTCAACTCGGGACAGACAAGTGCAGTTTCACCTCTCTTGTCTACTTTTCGCGATGTTATTGCTCCTACTCCAGCCAAACAAAGCTTTGCAGAGTTTAGAGAGTTGCTGGGTGGGCCTGCTGAGCCGACTCTTGTTGATGGCATCCCGGGTCTTCTTTTCCCGGATCAGGTTATTTCTTCCCTGTCAATGCCTTTTAAATTTACGTTGATTCGTCGCGTTACAGGGAATCGGGGTGTTACACCAAATAGTGCTATCCTGGCTGCTTTTTCTCATTATGGTTTCATGGGCTCGTTTACTGTTAAATTTCTTCCTCGGGGCTTTTTGTTTATTATTTTTTCTGTTGAGGGAGATTATCTGAAATTATGGTCTCAGAAGTTGGTTTCTATTGGGACAGTTTCGATTCATTTTGTCAAATGGACACCGGAGTTTAAGTTTGAGTCTGAGTCTTTGATTACTCCGATTTGGGTTCGGATTCCTGATTTACCTCTGCATTT
>NW_027359734.1:1080-2751 GCF_012295235.1 Primulina huaijiensis | reverse complement strand
ATCCATGGAAATGTGATCCCATTTCCATTCAGGAATTGACAAACTATGCAGTAGACCTCCTGTTTTCTTTCTTTCTGCTTTCACCTTCTGGCAATTCAGACATCTGGATACAAACTCTGCAATATCAGCTTTCATTTGTTTCCACCAGAACTGTCCTTTCAAGTCATTATATATCTTTCTGCCACCAGGATGAATACTGAATCGACTGTTATGCGCTTCTGACAATATCTGTTGTCTCAAATCTGAAACATCTGGCACAACAAGACGATTATTCACATACAGTACATCATCATGTACCTGATATTCTGATCGATGACCTTATCTGACCATCTCAATCGATTTCTGCACATTCTGATCCACTTCCTGAGCCGCTTTAATTCTCAACATCAGCTCTGGTTCAACTTGAATAGCACACAATCTCAGAGGCTGACAATCTGTTTCAAATGCTAATCCAGACAAACAGCATTCTTCTATCAAATTTGAAATACCTATTGTCGATAAGGATAAAGAACATACCTTACGACTCAGTGCATCAGCTGCTGCATTAGACTTTCCCGGATAGTACTTGATTTCACAATCGAAATCTTTCAGCAAATCAAGCCATCTTATTTGCCTCATATTCAGTTCTGATTGTGAAAACAGATATTTCAAGCTTTTGTGATCAGAATAGATCTCAAATTTCTCACCGTAGAGGTAGTGTCGCCATATCTTCAATGCAAATACAATGGCCGCCAATACAAGATCATGAATTGGGTAGCGAGTTTCATGTGGCTTCAACTGTCTCGAAGCATAGTCAATGACATGGCCTCGCTGCATCAAAAAACAACCCAAACCTCTGTGAGAAGCGTCACAATATACAATAAATCCACCAGTACCTGAGGGGATTGTCAGTATCGGTGCACTGGTCAATCTTTTCTTCAATTCTAGAAAACTGGACTCACAGTCATCTGACCACACAAACGGAGCATTCTTCTGAGTTAACTGAGTAATCGGTTTGGCAATGCTCGAGAAATCTTTAATAAACCGACGGTAATATCCTGCCAAACCCATAAAACTGCGAATCTCTGGCACTGATGTTGGTCTCGGCCAAGAAATCACAGCCTCTACCTTATTGGGATCAACTGATATACCATATCCGGATATGATATGACCCAGAAATACTACCTGTCTCAACCAGAACTCACATTTTGACAGTTTAGCATACAATTTCTCAGTTCTCAGAATTTTCAACACAGTTCTCAAATGTTCTGCATGCTCAATCATATTCTTGGAGCAAATCAGAATATCATCAATGAATATAATCACAAAATCATCGATATACTTCTGAAACACACGGTTCATTAATCCCATAAATACAGCCGGTGCATTCGTCAAACCAAACGGCATGACAATAAACTCGTAATGTCCATACCTGGTTCTGAATGCTGTCTTTGAGATATCGGAATCCCTGACTCTCAGCTGATGGTATCCAGATCTCAAATCAATCTTGGAATATACAGAAGAACCCTGCAACTGATCAAATAAATCATCAATACGAGGCAAAGGATATTTATTCTTTACCGTAGCCTTGTTCAGTTGTCGATAGTCAATGCAAAGTCTCATAGAACCGTCTTTCTTCCTCACAAATAATACTGGAGCACCCCAAGGAGATACACTCGGTCTGATGTAACC
>NW_027359734.1:0-912 GCF_012295235.1 Primulina huaijiensis | reverse complement strand
GTAGCTCTGTACTTGGTCAGCATATCAATACCGATAATACAGTCAAAATCAGACAACCCAAGTACAATACAGTCTAGCTCAATCTCATGTCCGTCATACTGCAGCACACAAGATCTAACCGAAGTCACGGATATCAAACATTTCCCCAAAGGAGAAGAAACATATACTACAGTAGATGGGGACTCAACAGGCAATGCATGCATCAATGCAAATCTCTCAGAAATAAATGTATGCGATGCACCAGTATCAATCAATACATATGCAGGATAACCAGAAATAAAAAAGTTACCTGCAACAACGTCATCAGGTGCGTCCTGTGTCTGCTCCTCAGTCAAAGCGAACACCCTGGCCTGCTGTCTAGGAGGCTGGCTCACTGTCTGGCTTCCTCCTGGCCTCTGCTGTGACTGGGTAGCTGGTGCTGGCTGGAAAGAATGAACAGCTGAGGGTCGTCTCCCTGTCTGAGCCACTGATCCAGATGACTCTGCTCCCTGGGATCCTTGAGAACCTCTCTGGGGACATACTCTAGAAAAATGTCCCTGCTGTCCGCCAATACGGCAACTGCCAAACACTCCTCGGCACTGCTCTGGGGAATGTCTCCCTCCACACGTGCTGCAATAAGGTCTTGTATAACTTTGGCTCTGACCAGTCTGTCTCGAGCCACTGGAACTGGAAGAAGTGCTGCCAGACTTCTTAAACTGTCTTCCTCTGGCTTTCAAATAGTCCTTCTTTCCACCACTGCTGTTACCACTCTCAAATCTAGGAGGGGGTTGCTGTGGTCTCGGTGCTGGGGCAACATATGAAGCTCCTCTCTGTCTCATCAGACCAGCTTCTGCTCCCTTTGCTCTGTTCAGGGCGTCAGCAAAGTTTTTTGGTCGTCCAGTGTTCACCAATGTAAATATCTCCGGATTCAAG
>NW_027359733.1:0-256 GCF_012295235.1 Primulina huaijiensis | reverse complement strand
TTATATTGTTAAATTTATAAATAAATAATAAACAAAAAGAATATTTTAGGAATATATTTTTTAGTGTAAGATTTGAAGAAAATGGGTTGGAGATGAATGTTATATTTGGTACAGAAACAGCACTATTTTGGTGCAGAAACTGCACCAAAATAGATTTATGGGTTGAAGATGGCCTTAAAAAAGAAGATGTATATAAAAACAATCTGCTGATGTACAAACGCATGGCCGAGAAACTCAAGTACTAATGTATTCTTAT
>NW_027359732.1:0-422 GCF_012295235.1 Primulina huaijiensis | reverse complement strand
AATATTTTCATTCTATTATTAAATTTACATTGTTTATTTTCTATTCAAGCTATTATTCAAGCTATTATTATTAATTGAATTTCAATCGCAATATAAAAACTCACACGGCGTGAAAGTATATTTATAAATATATTATTATTATTATTTATTATAATTTTTAATAATTAATTTAATTCGAATGAAAAATATAAAAATATAAATATTTATAAGATATGGTAATTATTAAATATTTTGTATTATTTGATTGGGTGATTGAAAAATTAGATATATGAGAAGATTGAAAGGAGAAAATTAAGGAGAATAAAAATAGTAGTCTTTCATCAATACACCAATAAGAGATTTAACTTTAGCATATAATATTTATAAAACTTACGCTAAATTATAATATTTTCATTCTATTCCTAAATTTACATTGTTTATTT
>NW_027359731.1:0-417 GCF_012295235.1 Primulina huaijiensis | reverse complement strand
TTATTCCGCTTGGTTTTAAACCAAACTCGATTTAATTCATCGGTGCTAACATTCTTAGAATACGAGCTATTACAGCTCATTGGAAAATATAGTGTTCGAAATGCCTTTGAAGGAACTAGCACACTCGATCCTTCAATTGGTATCAGAGCTAGTTGTTCTAAGAAGAACATTTGAAGAAAACTGTGTTTTAAAATTTGTTACTTTAAAATAGTGTTAAAAGCTATTTAAAAGTATTTCATACAATTTTCAAAACTATTTGAAAATATTTATATGTCGCTCTTTAGCAAAGAGTTGAGAGGATTGGTTCGGCAACTAACGTTGCAGTCACTTCAATATACTCTTAGCTTTGAGGTTTTAATCAGCCTGCAGCGGATTGAGAATCATCTGCAAAGATGCACAGCTAAACTGCTCGCTGAA
>NW_027359730.1:0-445 GCF_012295235.1 Primulina huaijiensis | reverse complement strand
ATTCCCTCTGGGCAAATTGCTTCTAGTAAGCTGATATGCAATATGTGTGCCCTATGTATCTTTACACACTAGTTCTTCTTATTCTTGTGTGTGTTCTTATTCTTATTATTGGTCTTCACTAATCTTTTATATATAAGCGGGAAACTAATCGTACAGTGAGACTCAATAATTGTATCCGTTGTAGCTTGAATGTGCTCCTTGAAATATGTGTCTCGACTTTTCCAACAGCCTTCTGGAACATTTTGGCTTTAAGCTATGCTGCAAAGTCCATTAATGTATTATCAATAGTACAGGAGCTTTGTACTCTTGTGCGTAGCTGGAATCCACTTAGATAAGCTTGTCTTGATCTGCAACTGATTGGTTCCTAACTGATGCTCCTAACTGGTCTTCTGAACTGATATTCAATTGGGCTGGTAAAATCAGTTGATTCGTCAGTTGAACTGAT
>NW_027359729.1:0-338 GCF_012295235.1 Primulina huaijiensis | reverse complement strand
TGGAATATATAAAAAGTGAGATATACAGAATTATGAATCTAGGTAGTACAGAAAATTTGAAATTAAGTTATCTTCCTGATGTGAAGCATTGCAATATTCATCCAATTTATATTGAGGATGATAATGATTTGAAAGCATACTTATATTTTGGATGTGCAAAAGAAAGACCAGTACTTCATGTCGAATTTGAACTAAGTGTTGTTTCTCTTGATATTGTTGAAAGTGAAAATATCATGTCACCGGATTTAAATTTAACTCATTTGGATGATGAGTATGTCGATGATGAAATAAACATGTACGATCACTATTTTGATAGAACTTTTGTCTCAAATGACCAT
>NW_027359728.1:0-1116 GCF_012295235.1 Primulina huaijiensis | reverse complement strand
TCTCTGTTGCTTGAAGCATACCTTGGTCTCTACTGTTTTAATTCGGAGAAATGAATAATCTGTTGGAGTTGAGAATTGTGGTCGGAGATGTAATAAAAAGAAAATGGAATTATTGCGTTGTTTGTTGACAAGAAATTTATTAGACATGATGTTCTGTGTTCCACATCATTATGAATTTGAAATGAAAAATGAAACAGCAAAACAACTAAATTAAACCCAGACATCATGGAACGATCCGGTCATCAGCAAGTTTCCACCACGGACGGAAAATAGCCGGTATGGTTTACGTTCCAGAGTTCCAGAGTGCTTGATTTCATGTTCTCAGATTTTCTCATCCCAGATATATGTTCCATGAAAATTTGATAGTTTAAATTTATCCAATTTCTGCAACTTGAATGGTAATAACCTAATAGGTGTTCTGAAACTACATATCTTAAGAAAATCCCCAAAAATCTAAGTGAGACTACATATTGGCCATCTATATGCAATATTTGGTCTCAATTTACTGCAACGGTTTTCAAACAAATCTTCATTATTTAGACGATGAGTAATATACCAGCAAACAGAATATACAAACACCATAGTGACCATACGGACGTAGAATGTCTCAGCACATGTAAGCGCATTCCAAGAGAATAAATATAAGTAAGTATGATCGAAGTTAAGTAGAATAAAACTTGAGCAGAAAAGGCTTGCGTACCAATGTTGCATACAAAGGTATCTTGTGCGGCAACTGCTCAGCACACTCGAGAAGAAACTGCCAATATATATAAAAACATACGTAAAATAAAGCAACCTGGGCTTAAAAATATTCAGGAAAAAAAAACATATAATTCATTTGACATTAAATAAGCAAATATATGTGGATGATAGGATGAATTCGACTTAGCAACTGATTTAGCAGAGCTGTACTTGTCACATGCCTCTAATCCAATCGATATGCTAATTGTTTCAATTGAAGCAACGAGCCAAAGAAGTAAATACACAAAACAACAACTGAACAGAAGGAATGAAATTAGTACAGAATTGATAAATTAAGCAACAAAATAGCATAAAAAGCATGGAAAAATACATACGGGTAAAATATCGTCATTGGAATGCAACAATTCACGACGA
>NW_027359727.1:0-345 GCF_012295235.1 Primulina huaijiensis | reverse complement strand
AACATTTCAAACGTGCATCGCAAAAACATAAATAATTAAAATAAGGCAAATTTCATGAAACACTCAAATCATTTTAAAATTAATTAATTAGTTTAACAATTAAATATATGCATTGGTTTTACGTGTACTGATTTTGGGCTCTACAAGTCCTGTAACATGTCCAATAGAAACAAACAATGAATGACGATGATACTACTACAACAAAGAACATCAACGATACGTCACACTCATGCTTCGCTGAAATCATAATAGGAATACTCCCTTCGCTGTTTCTGGACAACCAAGCCAGCAAGAATATCAACAATGTAGAGGCCTAAAAATCCTTACTTGAAAATTTGCGGAAAA
>NW_027359726.1:0-551 GCF_012295235.1 Primulina huaijiensis | reverse complement strand
AGTCCAATGACTCAGGCCCATCTCTTTTTTGGGGCCCAAAAATATTTTTAAAAAATTATTATATATAATACTAGATATCATCCACATATGCATCTATGGAAACGAAAGGAAAAATCCATTTTGTGAAGAATTAGTGCGTCCGAAATATGAATTTTATTATTAAAAAATCACTCGTAAAATTTTAAGAAATTATCGGTCCTCTTCGAAATCAAAGTCAGGAGTGGATGAATTAATCTAGCTGGCAATGAGTTGTTGGTATGATTTACCAAACCAATCTAGTTTTCTTATCAAGGTGGAGTAATGGTGGGAAGCATAGAGGATTAAGGGCAAGTATAAAAATCAGAACAAATCAGAAAAAGAGAATCAATAATATATTACCTTCGAATTAATGATCTATTCACTCTTTCTGAAGCGGGGATTCAAGATTTGAGACTTCCCTTTTGTTTTTGCTTTTGTAATATATACATGAGGAAGTTTCCAAATCATGAAATCTCCTGCTATGAAAATTTGCTTGAGAGTGCATAGAAAAAACCCAAATATTTCTTAAAATA
>NW_027359725.1:0-6690 GCF_012295235.1 Primulina huaijiensis | reverse complement strand
AATGGGCTGGGCTTTGGGGTTTTCATTTGGGCTGGGCTCTCACATTCTCCCTTACTAATATAAGATTTCGTCCTCGAAATCTAACATACACAGCAATTATACAAAAATGGTTTATAAGCAGTTACCACTGATAGTACATAGGAAAATCAGAATACATGGAATAATTTATTACATTTTCAAACAAATGAGGCCATTCCTGACGCATCTTAGCCTCTAATTCCCATGTAGTTTCTTCTCTCCCATGTCTACTCCATTGCACCATAACCAGTGGAATCGTCTTATTTCTGAATTGCTTTTCTTTACGATCAAGGATTTGCACTGGATGCTTAACATAGCTAAGGGAACTATCCAACTCCACCTCATCAGTCCTCAGGACATGAGAAGGATCCGGCTCGTACTTTCGTAACATAGATACATGAAACACATCATGTATCGCAGACAAACTTTGCGGTAAGTCCAAACGATAAGCCAAAGTGCCAATCCTCTCAACAATCGCATATGGACCAATATAACGCGGAGCTAGCTTCCCTTTGCGCCCAAATCTCATAGTACCACGAAACGGTGATACTTTCAAGAAAACTTGATCACCAACCTGAAATTCTAAAGGTCTACGCCTTTTATTAGCATAGCTGGCTTGACGATCTTGCGCTGCTTTCATTCTTTTCCTGATCATTTCAACCTTTTCTTTCATTTCTTGAATAAATTCTGGCATTGACATTTGTCGTGCTCTTACATCTTCCCAGCATATCGGAGATCTACACTTTCTGCCGTACAATGCTTCAAATGGTGCCATCCCGATGGTTGCTTGAAAGCTGTTATTGTAGGAGAATTCAACAAGTAACAAGGATTCCTGCCAACCACCACTAAAATCCATCACGACTGCTCGCAACATATCCTCGAGTGTCTGGATGGTCCTCTCTGACTGACCATCTGTCTGTGGGTGATATGCAGTGCTCATTGCCAACTTTGAACCCAATGCTGTTTGCAAACTGCCCCAAAACTTCGAAGCAAACCTGGGATCACGATCTGATACTATGGTTACAGGCACACCAAGCAATCTCACTACATGATCAATGTACATTTTTGCCATTTTCTTATAAGTACACATACGATCATAAGGAATAAAATGGGCTGATTTAGACAATCGATCCACAATCACCCAAATCGCATCACAACCACGATTAGAACGAGGTAGGTGTGTCACAAAATCCATAGCAATGTGCTCCCAATTCCACTGTGGCACTTCAAGACTATGTAACATACCACCAGGTCTCATTCTTTCAGCTTTAACCTGTTGGCACGTCAAACATCTAGCCACAAAGTCAGAAATCTCTTTCTTCATGCCTTCCCACCAGTAATGAGATTTCAAAATATGATACATCTTTCTGATTCCAGGATGACCACTGTGTCGACTACAATGAGCTTCTCGAAGTATAGCTTCTTTTAAGTCTATCAAATTCGGAACCACAAGTCTACCATTATAGCGTAGACATCCATCTGAAGCAACACTGAATTTGTCTGATTGACCTGTCTGAGTCAATTCTTTCAATCTATAAACATGTGGATCAGTTCTCTGTGCTGCTTTGATTTTAGAAACAATATGTGGTTCAACTTGAATAGATGAAACTATAAAGTAGTCGCCCCTAGACTGGTACGTCCATCCTGAAGTTCCCAAATGTTCATGAACTTTTGAAATAATCAAAGATGTCAACATTTTAGGCTTCAGATAATGACGCCATATCTTCAATGCAAACACAATAACGGCTAACTCCAAATCATGAACTGGATATCGAGTCTCATGTGACTTTAACTGACGAGATGCATACGCAATCACTCGCCCATGTTGCATCAAAATACAACCCAGTCCATTTAGAGAAGCATCTGTACAGACAACAAATCCACCTGAGCCTGAAGGCAAAGCTAGCATTGGATCTGTGGTCAACTTTTCTTTCAAAGTCCGGAAAATAGACTCACATTCCANAGCTTCGAATTTCTGACACATTGGTTGGTTTAGGCCAGTTGATAACGGCTTCAACTTTACTAGGATCAACAGATACTCCTTGTGCAGATATAACATGACCTAAAAATAAAACTCTGTCCAACCAGAACTCACACTTAGAAAATTTGGCATACAACTGCGCTTCTCTAAGTGTTTGGAGAACTAATTTCAAATGTTTTTCGTGCTCTTTCTTAGATTTGGAATAAATCAAGATGTCATCAATAAAAACGATAACAAATTTATCTCTGAATTCCCGGAATACACGATTCATTAAATCCATAAAAACCGCTGGAGCATTAGTCAAACCAAACGGCACAACTAGGAATTCATAGTGTCCATAACGTGTCCGAAATGCTGTCTTAGGAACATCTTCCTCTCGGACTCTAAGCTGATGGTATCCGGAACGAATATCAATCTTGGAATACACAGATGTACCCTGTAACTGATCAAACAAGTCGTCAATACGCGGCAGGGGATACTTATTCTTCACAGTAGCCCGGTTCAACTGCTGATAATCGACGCACATTCTCATCGTTCCGTCTTTCTTCTTTACAAACAATACTGGAGCTCCCCACGGCGACATACTGGGTCTGATATAACCTTTTTCCAGTAAATCCTGAAGCTGTTCTTTGAGTTTTTTCAACTCTGTCGGGGCTAAACGATATGGTGCTCTTGAAATAGGATTTGTCCCTGGCATCAATTCAATGCTAAGATCGATTTCCCTATGAGGTGGAAAGCCTGGAATCTCATCCGGAAATACGTCAGAAAAATCATTAACAATAGGAATATCAGAAACTTTCAATCGTTCTTCTTGTGCCACGTCGAGAGCATAAATCATAAATCCTTCATTACCTATCGACAACAATCTGAACATTTTCATTGCCGATACTAACGGAATGCGAGACTGTGAATCACAACCGTAAAAATTCCATTTGCTGCCATAATACGGTCTGAATCGGACAATTCCATGGAAACAATCCACAGTAGCTCGATAATTCGTCGATATATCCATACCGATGATACAATCGAAATCAGACATAGCTAACTTGATTAGATTAGTTATCATAATATTATCCTCAAATCTAATCACACAATTTATGACTATCTCACGAGACATCAAGTATACACCGGCAGGAGTAGCCACAGACACAGTATCCAACAACGGAATAGTAGCAATCTCATGCTCATCAACAAATGCAGCAGATAAAAATGAATGAGATGATCCAGTGTCTATCAATATACGAGCAGGATAATCAAACACATAGCAAATACCTGCAATCACTCCTCCTGGTGCATCCTGAGCCTGATCCTGATTCAATGCATGTACTCGAGCCTGCTGCGGCACTGGAAATTGTTGCTGAGGAGGACCTCTAGGTGGTGGATAGCTGGACTGCTGAAATGACTGTGCAGGAGCGTACGGCCTAAAAGCTGGTCTTCGAGGAACCTGTCCACACTGTTGTGGCTGAAATTGCTGTCTTTGTGCATTGGGGCATACTTTGGCAAAATGCCCAACTTGACCACATATATAGCAAGACCCTTGAACTCCTACACATTGTGTACTAAAATGTCTACCACCACAGCGGTCACAATACACAACATTCGAAGACCCAACAACACTGCTCCCTCTAGTACTACCTGAGCTGGAGGAGCTAGATTGCGATTTCTTCTTGAATTGTTTGCCTTTTGCCCTGAGTCGTTGTTGCTTTGGTTGCTGTGAGGACTGTAAAGGCTTGGACGGAGGTAAACCCGCTGGCATAGGCATATGACTTCGAGATCCCTGAGAAATAGAAACTGGAACTGGAAGTGGAACTGGTTGAGATGCTCCCCTGTGCAGACTAGCCTCTATCTTCTTTGCCATCTCTACTGCTTGCACATAGGTATTAGGCGATCCAGTCATCACCAAATTATGAACAGTCCCTTGTAGTCCATGCAGGAAACGGGAAAGTTTGGACTGGTCATTTCTTGCAACATGTGGCACATATGGCAAAAGAGCGGAAAATTGAGAAGCATATTCAACAACCGTTTTATTACCATGCACCAATTGATTAAACTCTTCTTCTTTGGCATAATAATACGAAGGTGGTGCAAATTCTTGGGTAAACTGAGCACGGAATATGTCCCAAGTTATGATTTCGCCATATGCTTTAAGTGCTTCCTCTGCAGCTTCCCGCCAAAGTTGTGCTCGATCTTTTAACTGATAGATTGCCAGCTTCAGTCTGACATTTTGGGAATATTCGAGCAAATTGAATAAATGGTTAATACTTTTCAACCATCCCGCTGGTTTTTCGCCACTTTCATTGCCAAAAAATTTTGGAGGACGCAGTTCTTGAAATTGAGAGATTATCAACTGCATCCCTCCAACTTTCTGAGTTAACTGTTCAACTTCTTGGTTCACTTCTTCTTCCACGTTTCTAGCGACCTGAGCTGCAGGACGGCCACGTTTACCTCTGACAATATCCTCAAGTCCTCTAACATTATGTGCTTCTGACTCCTGTACCACTTCTTTTCCCTTTTTGGTTTTTCCTCCAGGTGCCGTTCTATAAGACACGAGGATTTAGTACCAAAGCAAAATAATTTAATAAGCACAAAAGAACTAAAGAAAAGTCGAAACTTAGTCTCGTAACAGAGGCAAATTCAAATAAATCATTGCACATACGTCAAATAAGAGCAAGTAGTCAAACACATACGCAATCATTTTATTTGTGTCTAGACTCAAGTGCCCTAGACTCTAATTCGAGCATATCTCAGTTACGCTCTGATACCGACTGTGGGGGCCCGTGCTCCTGAATAACGTTTAATGTCCAAACAAACAGGATTCGTTAATGTAAACAGTGAAAGCGATTAAAAATTTTCTTTTTGGGCCAATAGAAATTTCGGCATGACCTCCCCGTAAGTAGGACATTCCAAAAATTTCCAAACAACACAAACAACATTTATATACTCGAAATAAAGTCATAACATCAATTCACAAACCTATAGCCGCACTGGTCAGGACTAACACATACAGAGCCGACAAGACTCGATCACACAACAACAATCCAAAATATCGTAAAAGCAACACTACAACTACGCAAGGCATCCCCTGGCAAATATCGATAATGTAATACATACATATATCTACATATATAGCTGGGAACTCTCAACAACAATCCAATTACTAGGCACCGCTACTTGACGCTCCACCAGACGCGTCAAATCCTCCTGGATAATCTGCTATGGCATCAATAACAACCACAACATAAACAGAAAAGAGGGGTCAGGCCCCAGTATGACGAACCAGTAAAATTATGACAATTATAACTGACGTGAAATAAAATCAAGTAAAATGCAATGCAATGCATGTCGGTAACAACGAAATAACGGATACCAAAACGAAGTCCAAATGAAACGCATCAGCAACAGGAACAGTGGTCACCCGTGTCAAGACTGCAGCAACGTAATATCATGCCGCCGCTCATCCATGCACGTAGCATCGAGGGTCCGGTAGCGACCCGGCCAGTCCTCGAGCAGTCATCAGGAGTGTGCTAATCCTATCACTCGTTCCATCGATAAGATGTCAGAAGTGATCTAGTCCTATCACTCGCTCCATAGATGACGCAACATCATAACAGATCAATACTGATAGCAATCAACGGATTCAAGGCTCGAAATGCTATGCACTTAGTATCAACTCAAATAAATACATGAATGCAATCACGTTATTCACATAAGCACATAAAGCACGCCACAACTCATTACAAAATATTTAACGTCATTCCATATCACTATAGACGTCATAAGAAAACGGTTCATACGTACCTCAACTGCTAACTAATTTACCACCGAAATATCTTAAAGATTTCTCGCAGAATCCAATCCTGTAGCAAATAATACATTTCATATCAAGTTCCATTCATTTTTCTATTATTTGACAATTTAGCCTAAAATTCCAAAATCCATAATTTAGGCTTTAATATTTCTAAAACTCATCGTAAAGTCAAATATGGTGATTTATTTAACTTAAATCTCTCAATACCGGACAACTTGATATTTCGAAAATTCGATCATATCGACTCTGAAATTTTCGATATTTACTAGAAATTTTCAAAATGTTCATTTTTTTATTTCTAATGCTATAAACAAATCTCAATAACGATTTAACATTTAACAAATCATAAATTCTCAAATTAATAGGCTAAATTTGAAATATTATCTAATTAAATTTCGAAAATTATCTTAATACCTCCAATCGGCTCCGATATAGCACCTACAATAATCCAATATATATTAATTATTGGAACTCAATTGAATTAAAATGCCCAAATTTCGAAACCTAAAATCTGAATTATACCTCAATATATATATCAAAATGAAGCTTACGACCCAGAGAACAAAAGTCCTCAATAAATTTTCGAACTCCGGCGACGTACGGCGAAGATTTCACGGCGAAAGAGACGGCGGGTTTCCGACGGGTTTTCGGACGACGCGATTTTTCCTAGCAAAACTGGTATCAATGGATAGCTCTCGTCACGGGCTTTCCGAATATATATTTACTTTAATTTTTGGACAAACGGAGTGGCCACAATCGATGACTAAAATTTCGAAATTGAAGAAGGAAGAAAACGAACCTTCGGCCGATGGAGAGAGAAGAAGATTAACGATTATCATTTTTTTTATTTAACTTATTCCTAAATGGGCTGGGCTTTGGGGTT
>NW_027359724.1:0-291 GCF_012295235.1 Primulina huaijiensis | reverse complement strand
TTCTTAAGTATTTGGGAAGATATAAGAATTTGTTCTTGGTTTACGGGAGTGGAGAACTAAAATTGAAATGCTATATTGATTCTTGCTTCCAATCAGATATGGATGATTCGAAATCAACCTCTGAATTTGTATTCAAGCTCAATGGCGGTGATGTCTCTTGGAAGAGTTCTAAGCAATGAAAGGGGAACGATTAAGGTGCCCAATGCGCAACGGAAGTTTCAAAAATTGTTTTTCAAGGCAAAAATTGAGCACCTCATGTACTAGTGTGTAGCAAATACAAAAACACAAAAT
>NW_027359723.1:0-722 GCF_012295235.1 Primulina huaijiensis | reverse complement strand
CGCGCCACGCTCGCCTCGCCGCCCGAGCCCTCAGCACTCCCGGCAACTCACGCTCGCCCGCGCCTCTGCGCTCGCCCGGCGCGCCCCTTGCCCTGCACGAGCGCTCGCCCAGCGCGCCTCCCCGCGCGCACACGCTCGCCTGAGCTCATCACTTGTTCGTTCTTGCGGTCCTATCTCTTGAGTATTTTTCCGCGCCTTACCCGGGTCAGTTCTCTCCTTGTCTTGTTAGAATATCTTTAATACTTATGTATTCTTCCAATTCCGAGTCTAGTTCCTCGAGTGGTTCCGAGAGGTCCAGCGGGTCTAGTGAATCTAGTGAGTCTAGCCAGAGTAGAGTTTCCATAGCTCATCCTGAATTTACCCTCGATTCCAATGAGGAGGAAGTCAACACCCGCAGTCGTCCTGGTAAGGAAGTTCGTCACGTGACCCAACAAATGAACATATCTGACGCAGATAACTTATGGTACGGTCACTTGTCATCCCAAATCCCTCCTGGTAGTGAGTCAAAACTTAGGACTTTGTGGCACATTCCTTCTTCTCACCAGATCATCATTCCTAGTCCAAAGGACCGGCCTTATTTAGCCCCCAAGGGCTATTATACCTTCTTTCAGCATCATTTTGATGCCGGTCTTCGTTTTCCCCTGTGCGATTTTTTCCAAGAGTTGAGCAAGCGCTACCAGGTGCATTTAGGTTTACTGACGCCCAATGCTTTCCGTTTAATA
>NW_027359722.1:0-257 GCF_012295235.1 Primulina huaijiensis | reverse complement strand
TTGTCGTAGTAATTGCAATCGCACTCCTTGCAAAGTTGCTTCTCAATAGTCTTCGGGTTGTTTTCTCTAGGTGATTGTCCTTGTGGTTTCGGCTATCCCTGTAGCTTAGGTGGTCCCGTGAATGGTTTTTTATTATACTGACTAGCTTGCTGGGCGCGATTCCTCTTACACTGCATCTCCTAATCAATATCCTTAAGTGATTGCTCGGCTCAAAAAGCTTTAGCAACGACAGTAGTATAGTCAATAAGATCAGTGAG
>NW_027359721.1:0-592 GCF_012295235.1 Primulina huaijiensis | reverse complement strand
TAATTGTTTGTTTTACATTAATTGTTTATTTTAATTGTGTCTTTTTTCTTTTTATTCATTTTAAATATGTGTGATTATTTGTATTTAATTTTTTATGTCTACCCACATTATAATATGTTTTTTTTATCGAATGATATCTTTTCATTATGTAAATTAGTATTTAGTTTTTTATGTCTACCCACATTATAATATGTTATTTTTAATCCAATGATTTAGATTTTTATTTATCTTTTCATTATGTAAATTAAATTAATTAAAGTTTAGAAATAACTCATTATCGAATTGTGAATTTTCTTTGGTGTCTTATTAATTTTTTTCATGTCCTCATGTAATAGTTTGCTAGAATTTATGTGTTTAAATTAAAGTTTTTTGCAACTGAATTTTTTTTTGCGGTTTATATTTATAAATTATTTAAATAAAATACGGTAAAAGATCGTTGTGATTTGAGCCGTCAATTTGGGTTGGGTCTGTCGGTTTGGCCTGCACCGCCAAACAGTTTAAGTGAGTTGAGTTGAAATTTTGTCGAGTCATTTAAAAGTGAGCCTATATGAGCTCGCACGAGTTTATATTAAATATCTATATATATATATAT
>NW_027359720.1:0-655 GCF_012295235.1 Primulina huaijiensis | reverse complement strand
GGAAGCACTGATCCATTGGTGGCTGTAGAGTGGATCAAAGCTCTTCAGGCGATATTTGATCATCTCAACTATGAAGATAAGGACAGAATCAGTTGTGCCGTGTTCATGTTAGTCAAATCTGCACGCATTTGGTGGAATGCTACCAAGGTAGGTGTTGATGTTCCAGCATTGAAGTGGCACGGGTTCACTGATCTTTTCTATGACAAGTACTTCCCAGATGCACTTCGAGCTCGGAAGGTGACTGAATTTTTAGAGCTTCGTCAAGGAGGTATGAATGTTGATGAGTATATTCTGAAGTTTGAAGAGGGCTGTCTGTTTGCTCCGTATATTACATCCAATGACAAAGAAAAGGGTGCTCATTTCATTAGAGGCCTTCGAGCAGAAATCAGAAGGGACATAAATATGTCGAAGGCGGTGACATTCAAAGAGATTGTGTCTAAGGCTTTGTTGGCCGAGCAAGATGAGAAAGACATTGCAAGAGAGAGACAGGCGAGGCAGCAGTTTGTTGCTCAAAGAGGGACAGGGTTCGAGTCATAGAGGAAAGGACCATTTTAAAGAGAAAGGCAAGTTAGAGCCGAGTTCTAAAGCACCAAATATTTTATCTGATCCGGAGAAGCCATTGTGTCCCAAGTGCAGTAGGCCTCACAGGGGTGAG
>NW_027359719.1:0-531 GCF_012295235.1 Primulina huaijiensis | reverse complement strand
TCAGCATCATATGCTAATATCATAACAGAAGATGATAATGATTCGGCTCTGATACCATCTGAGGCTCGGAATATAGATTGAATCTGATACTTGGCATTGTTTTACCAAATTTTTCCTTAGTGGCTTTCGCACACATGGAGGTTATTGGTTTCCAGCCTATATACCATATTCGAATCATTGAACTAATAAAAGGAGGTATTTAATTTCCAGAATAAGAATGAATATAAGGTTCATCTATGGTAATTTTATAAAACATAAAAGGAATTATAAAAGATATACCAGAGAAATTAAACAACAGAGGATTTTCCGAAGACAACTTCAGAAACATAAATTCATAAAAATCACCCATGAACGCCTTAAACGCCATCTCTCGGCTAAGCAGGCTGAAGGGCTACAACATGAATTTATGCCTCTTAATTAACTTCGAACCTTGTGTTTACTATTTATTGGTTCGTCTTTAAACCTTATGTCCAACCATTAACCCTTAAGCTTGAGAATCAGTATTACTTTTCTGTTTTTGTTTCAAGAATT
>NW_027359718.1:0-306 GCF_012295235.1 Primulina huaijiensis | reverse complement strand
TTTCAGGAGAAGGCCCAGAGGGAACCCGTGCGTGGGAAAAGGCCCAGAGGGAGCCCATCTATGGGAGAAGGCCCCCGAGGGAGCTCTGACTATCGTATTTCTATTCGATGAGGATAGGCCAAGGCCCAATTGAACGGTGAGAGTGTCGCTGGTGTCGCTGCCACCCAGTACTGTAGTTACATGTAGATGGATTCATCGACTTTTTGAGGTCTGAGGAAAGTCCCAATTAACGATCTGAATTCAACAAAGGAAAAGGAAAATGAAAAAGGAAAAATGTTTATGATCATGAAAAATGCTTTATGTTAT
>NW_027359717.1:0-475 GCF_012295235.1 Primulina huaijiensis | reverse complement strand
AGTGTGGCTCTGCCGGCTGTTCTAAATGAAATATTATAATTTAATACTAACTTCTAACAAACTAACATTTACTTTCTCGCAACTAACATTTACTTTCCCGTATCTAACTTTTATTTTCCTGCATCTAACTTTTATTTTACCGCAACTAACTTATTAAATCATATATTTCATTTAGGCAATAGCGTGGCTCTTACGGTTGTTCTAAATGAAATATAATGATTTAATTTAACATTTATTTTATGCAATTTTATATTTATACAGTTATATATATAATAATTGGTACCATATATAAAATATCGGTTAATTCGATATTTTTTATAGTGAGAACTATATTATATTATGTATGTGTTTAAATATTTAATTTTCTTTTTCATGGAACCATTAATTAAAATGGTTTCCTATGTTCTACTTTTAGTTAAACAATATTACCTAAACCAAGAATAAATTCTTGAGCCTTGACAAAATTTATAATTTG
>NW_027359716.1:0-280 GCF_012295235.1 Primulina huaijiensis | reverse complement strand
CAGAACTAAACATATTCCTCCTAAGTTCTTCGCATTCACCAAGAAACTTGAGAAGAATAAATATATTGATGTTCGCCACATTCAATCAAGTAAAAATTCATCATATCTCTTCACAAAGGCACTTCCTACGACAATATTCAGAAAGCACATATATAATATTGAGATGCGCAATCTACGAAATTTGTGAAGAATTATTCATGTCATAATGAGGGGGAGTTTATGTGACTGCACTCTTTTTTCTTTACTATGGTTTTTATCCCAATGGGTTTTTCCTAGTAAG
>NW_027359715.1:0-18801 GCF_012295235.1 Primulina huaijiensis | reverse complement strand
AAGTAATAGTGAAATATGTTGATCTATACTTTGTGAGAGAGAGAGAGTGTGTGTCACACAAATAATATAATATTTAGGAAAAAATATTTAATAAAAATAAATTTTTTAATCCACTTATAACTTGTCACATATTGAGTTTTTGGTATACCAAGTATTCAAAGTTTGGTTTAGAATTTGATACAATAACTTTTATTTTTTTTTTATTTTGAGTATTATTTTGTTGGAGTGTCGATGTGATATCAGATAATGCTGACGTGATGTTCGTTCTAGAATAAATGACACTAACCATCAATATGAAATTAAAAATGTAATGAATGAATTGCCTATAAATGTGCAATGAGAGTCTTTGTAGAAAACAAATCTTATTGATTTCACACATTGAATATTTACCTTCCGCACCAAAAATCCAAACAGATTGCACTGATTTCACTTGAATTCACACCCAAGAATTGCTCATCATTTATTTCATATGACTTCGACTCATTTCCAAGAATATTAATTACCAGATATGATCACTTATCCTATGCTTTATCAGGAGAAAAAATTTCTTTATGTAACATATATAGTGTGCCGTGTGCGTCTGGATACGACATGTATTTTACATAAAAAAAAATCTCCTAAGTATTTATGAATCAAACTCTATATATATAACCCATTTTTTTATACGACAGAGACCAACTTAGAGTATCAATTCAATTCATTTACCAATGTTGCGAATCCGAAAGAAATTTCAAATCTCCTGAATTTATCCAAGCTTTTGAGCCTTTGACTTCATTCACTTTGGAAGAGGTGATGGAGGGCAACCGATCTTTGACAAATAATATCGAAATTTTTGATATACCGAAATTACCGTATCGAAATATACTGAAATTCTAGATATACCAAAGATTTTGATACGGTATGATAATGATACCGAAATTTAAAACGGTATACCGATACAAATACTGTACCGAAATCTCGACATACTAATTTTTTTTGTATAATCAGTATGCTAGTTATACATATAAAAAAATTTCGGTACACCAAAAGTTTTGACACGGTATGTGTGTGTATATGTATATGTATATATATAATATAATTATACATATATATACACACACACCATAATTTCCAGCACGACATACAATATTGATTTTCGGTACAGTATGGTTTACCACCCCTATACATACCAGAATCTCTAAGTGATATTTTAGAAGAGTGTTTGCACTCACTAAAAAAAGTGATTCTTGGATTTTGGCTTAAAAAGCAGTTTGTGTGTTTCTTAATCCTAAATTCCGCGTTACCTTTGCTTCATTTAATTGNGATCTTCTGCAAACACTTCTTAAGTATGTCTACAAAATAAAAGTATCCATGAACGTTTGAAATAAAATTTATAACAAAAATCTAAAATATCTCAAATCATCCTACTAAAAATTGACGTAAATTATCATATATGCATTTATTTTGACCGACTATATTATTACTAATATTTAAATTTTTTATTCATAAAAAAAATATTTTAGAATATGATATATTATATATGACCACTCATTCGACACATATGACGTACGGGCGAAGATTTGTTCCCAGGGAATTGAAACTTCAAAGAAAAGCTTGCTCAACGCAGGAAAACCCTAACTCTACATACAGATACTCGGAGCTATTTCCATTGAAAAGTCAATTAAGCACTTACCTCCAATCAATCACAAATAATAAATCGAAAAAAATTTATTGGAATAACTAAAGAAAGTAAAAAAAAAAAAAAACATCGGTATTCACCATTAGTCGTTTTTTTATGATACATCTGAAATGTTTCTCTCCCTCGGTATGGTAAAATTTTAGCCCTTTAATTATTATCGCATGATGTCATGGATATGTAAAGAACATAGACTAACCCAAATAATCTATACAACATTATATAATTATCAATAGGTTCATAGGATTAGTACTAGGAAATAACTAAGAAACATCGTTTGTTAATTATTTTTAACATTAGCCACTCTTCCATATGCTAAAATTTAATGAAACAAGAAATGTGATAAAATCAAGAAAACCTATATTAATGTAAGTATATGAAGTTAGTTCAGATATAAAGAAAACTCCAAACTTCACATATAATTCATTAAATCAACAAATAAAAGCATACAAAACTAATAATATTAACTAATAAAGCTAGTTTGCAAACTGGTTAATACAGATTAAACCCTTGGCTAATTGATTATTAATTTCTACTCCTCCTTTGGTTCCTTCAGCAATATCTGAGATGGCAGCATGTCTTGCAGAAGACCATGGTCTCTTGCCAAAGAAGATGGAGTGGAGCGAAAGGGTATGTCTTGAATCAATTTCGGAAGAGGAAACGAAGAAATTGTGCTAGATGTATCGAAATTAGTCGTAGGTGTTAACGTTGGTGTCAAGTTATTGAAATAGGGTTGTTGCTGCTGCTGCTGCTGATATAGCTGGAATATTTGTGGCACGACGAAATGGGATGCGCTCCTGCTGCCACCGATGTCTGCGAAGGTGGCGGTTTCCGGCAAGATCCCGAAGGTACAGCCGCGGGGCGTTATGGGGCAGGGATGTACGTGTGCGCCCTCATAAGTTGTGACAACAATGGATGGATCATCGGACGATCTCTCGACCCTTTTCTTCACGCCACATGATGTGCTAGTGCAACGGTAGTAGCTCCTACATTTACAACACAAGCAGATTAATTTGCTAGGTGAGATCGATTTCTTTGTACAAGTACAACGTCGTACTGATCAAGTTTAAATCGACCGACCACTTTGTTTTTTCCCATGTTAATGAATAATATCATGATCAAAACGAGCGAAAAAGAAAGATGGTTTCTAGCTAAGATTGTTTCTTGTGAACCCGCGGGTGTTCGTGTGTGAATATACCTTGGAAATGGGCTGTTTTTCACAGCTTTTTGGCCGTACTTTCTCCATCGATACCCATCATCTAAGTGATCGATCTCACTTTTTGTCATGAAAGCAAATCTCGGTTCTCTTTGCCTTTTTTGGTTCTTCTTTTTGGGTTTAAATCTATACATTAAAAAAAAAACAAAAACAAAAATAACCATCGTATCAGCTTTATCAAACAAGCATAGAAATTTTTTAAAAAACCATTAAAACCCCAAGATCTGCACACATCTCTGTTGGAATTTCAGTTTATAAAATTAACAATAGTGCAATCCTAGGATAGGATGGATATATGTATATATAAAGAACCATCTTTATATCACACTGAAGAAAGAAAACAATAATAATAGCGTACTGTTCATCGTTAGCTTTATCTTGATCTTCTTCTTCTTCTTCTTCTTCCTCCACAATCTCAGCCTTCTTCGAATCATCATTTACACCCGCCGCCTCAGTCGAAGATGATGATATGGAAGAAGAGTTGGGCGTAGCCGGAGCGTCGACTACCTCAGAATTTCCCGGCGGAGGCAGCGGAATCAGCGGAGGGGCTGTGATACTCTGAAGCAAATCATCAAAAATAGAAGAAGGGTTGCTGAAATCTTGGAAGGAATTCAGCATATCTATAAACCCCATGGAGTTCTTGTGATGAAGTGCAGTTTCTTCGCAGGATATGTCGAACAAGGTGGTGGTGTCTGGAAACATGATCATTTGATCCAAGAATGCTGAGTTTTGAAGCGAATTCTGAGTGATAATTCCAGACTCGTCTTTCTTCTCTTCCATTGGTTTTATTAAAAACATAGATTCTTCATTTGTTGATGAGAGAGAGACTGCTTTGTTTGGGTTCTTGGGATTTTCAGGTGTGAAGAAAGACTTTGTAAAGGTGCCCTTTTTAATTTGAAGGGATGGGTTTCGGTATACAATGTAGTTCTTTTTTTATTATTATTTATTATTATTAAAATAATAATTTGAAATCTATTTTTCAAATGATATTTTGATATTAACAAACAAACTTTACCTTAAAAAAATACTTGTCTGTAAATTTTGATTTCTTTAGTACAAATATAAGTTCAAAATGTGGTGACACGTATCGACCCATTCGTCGAACACATACAATCCGTCGTGAAATTCTCATAGTTTTAACATGACATCTATATTATCTATACTATAGTATCAAAAACATTGTAAAACTGAGTTAGTTAAAGCAGATCTTTTAACTTTAACATAATATCTAATTTATTAAATAAAATAATGACATATGTATTCATAATTTTATAACAAAAAACATTAAATTTACTTTATTTTTTAAAAAAAACATTAAATTTGGATGATTTGTACTAATATTTTTTTGCATATATCGTGTGAGGAAAGACACTTGTGTACTCCAAGACGCGTGATTGGGGCAAACCATTCTTTATTTAATTAAAAAAAAGTATATATTTTGATGAATTGTAATTACTATGGTATTTTTATCTAAGTGTGGGGGGGAAGTCGACCGGGAAATATCGGCGGACTGTTGGTACGGAAACATGAAACGACGCCGTAGGTGGGGGCTGATTCCCGTTGGTATTTAATGCAAAGGCACCGACCCCGGCCTGGTCCGGAAAATCGTCGCGTTTTCACACAGCGGTGTTTGACCGGAAATGGGATGAATGTGAATGCGGCTAACGGCTTTGGCGCGTGGAATCCTTGGAATTTGTTTTTTTCTTTTTCTTTTTTTTTTTTTTTAAAAAAAAAAATCTGTACTTTAACGTAAATTTGATGGATCCACGTGGGTGGAAAAGGGATTTTTTTTTCAAAACAAAATTTGGTTTTATTTTCCTCATTTTTCTAAAGTTAATATTTACCTAATTAACTTTTGCCACTCGAATTTGAATTATATCAAAGGGTATATTGGAGATAAATTCTTAAATTTAAACATAATTTATTCTAACACTCTAGATCTAAATTTTTTGTTCAAACTCCCCTAACATGCTAAAAAGACATATATCATTATATTTATTGATTTTAATTGATTGATTTACCTGAACCAGAAATAATATCAGAGGCGATGTAAAATTATTTCAAGTATATAAAATTATTATTACTGTGTAATTAAATGTTTGAGGAGGAAAATTTCTCAAATAATATGGATCTGAACAGATGTTCGAGATTAATTGTTTGCAAGAATTATTTTAATACTTTGGAATATTTGAAATAAGAAGATATAACCAATGTTAGATATCAGGAGTAAGATGGAACTTAACAGAATTCGAAAGTAAATTTATGGTTCAGTTTAAAAGGTTCATGGAAATGATACCAGATTTCTCTAATCTCTCTGGAGATCTTAGAGAAATCCAAAAAAGAATTATGATAGTTTGTTGTATTATATACCACAAAGGCAGAAACAATTATTGAAAGACAAGAATAAATTTTTGTGACACTAAATGATATTCAAACAAGAATCCAAATTCTAAAACAACAAACAGTAATAGGACTTCGATAGATATGTTATTATCATCCTTTGATACTGAACCCTTATTACACAAATAAAGGACGACCAAGGTGATGCCAAAATCTTTAAACGATGAAGAAAAATGGTCGATCTAATTAAAAATATCTCAGAGAAGAAATTAATTTAATGACAACTTTAGAAATGATTGGTCTCGATGATCTTAAAGACCTTGAAGAATCTTTTGAAAATCTCGGGGTCGTAAATCTGAAGATGAACACAACTGGAGACAAACCTCCAGCAATAACATGGTCATCTTTTCATGAACCACCAAGGACAAATATGAGTGGACATCAAACGGATTTTCATGTAGGTGGAGAAACACACCCAGCGAGAACCAGGTCCAGGAGAAGTCAAATTTCCTTGCACAAAACATACTATGGGAAATCTGTTTTAGAAAATATACATCTTTATGAGATTATGCTTAACCTTGATGTACTAGACTTAAAAAACAGAGAAGATCTCATAGATGATAGGACATCGGCAATGAGAATTGCAACACGAACACTTGATCTCAACAAAGAATGATTCATTAAATTTTTATAAATGAATCTTTTGGGATCAGTTAAAATAACATGAGACATGACTTCGGTAGATACCAAAGAGTCATTCTTAGCATGAGAATCTCTAAGTGAGATAGCATGAAGAATGAATACCCTATTTAAAGCACAATTTATAGGGGTAGACTATTTTAACAGTCAAGACACAAATATTGAAGAAGGAATTTATTACCAAGATCTTGTTCAAGTATATCAGTTTGAGGATACTGACTCATACGAAAGTATATATGAAGAAGATGAAATTTTAAGTCAGGAAGAATATGATGGAACATAATCTGAATCTGACTGAAGACGAAGTGTTTAGACACGAAATACATGAAGATTTGTTTGATTTCTTTAGTCAATCAACAATATCTCATAACATGGGCCAAAATATCATGATAGAAAATCATGACGCACAGAGATATCAAGGATTCTCTATGATACATGTACAAAAGTTCTTAGGAAATCTGGCATAAGAAACAGAAAACATAATCTAATCTATAAAGTTTCCTGAAGAGAAATAGCAATTCCAATGGAACTTACGAGAAACCGGGTGTAGATGAAATTAATTCATTGTGAAGAAATTAAAGAGAAATTACAAAAACTCAAGATAAAACTAGCATGAACCATGTCATGAATTCGTGTCGGAGCAATCCAGATTATGATAAAAGCTACTTTTAAAGATGGAATAGATTAACCAAATGATATTGCTATATGTGATAAAAGAATGGGTAACCTTCAAGATTTAATACTGAGAATTATCTTAGGGAATTTCTGTGCAAAGAAAATTATAGGAGTAATTTATCCAAGAATTGCCTACAACCTGGAGGATTGAGATTTCAGCCGAGATTTGACGTTGCATCAAAATTTCAAAAAAAAAGGCTTATGAAAGTGGGTAATAAATCATATTCTATTACCTATCAAATTTCATATGCTTTATCTAATATATATAATTCAAAATTGTTTATTAGAAATGAGTTTATTGAAACATCAGAAATATTTGAAAAAGTTGTTCAATCAATTAATCCAAAAAGAATCGAGTTTTCTTTAATATAAGAAACAAATATCCAGATTCAAGATAAATCGATTATACGAAAAAATCAAAGTCTTAAACTGGAACCATGAAAATTATCTTTTCAAGGAGATATAATAGCAAGTCAAAGATAGGGGAAAATACCTGTCTCAGACCAAGAACGAAAAGTTTTTCAACAATAGGAAAAATTAGATGTCTGGAAGGACAGAGGCAAGTTGAAATAATATTTGATAATACAAGACAAAGAAATCAATTTTCTTGTAATACTATATACTATTTGGAACAACCTATAATAGAAACTTATCAAGGAATAATCAATATCAGATAATTGAAAGTTCACATCAAGGGAATCTCAGGAAAGAAACCAGATCAATTGATTCTTGGGCTAGAGTTTCTCAAGGGACACAAACCTTGAAAACAACTGAAGAATGAAATGGAATGGAATTCACTGCAGATGATAGAATGTGAAAGATCCAGTGACCATGAGCCAATGTATGTATGTTATATTAACAAGATAAACCATAATATTTTGCTTTTTATATTGATTCAAGGGCTGAAATCTGTACAACAAAAAGAAGAGCTTTTTCAAAATAATTGGAAAGAGAATTACCTCATATTAATGGACGAGATTTCTCTAAACAAATCTTAATCCTATGTAGAAAGATTAAGATGACAGAAATATTAATCGGAGGTGCTGGACAAACAACTTGGTAGAAAATAAAAACATCAACAATTTATTTTCATGATACAGGAGTTGACATTCTGTTATGAAACAATTTCCTACAATTGTTTAAATCATATACACAAGAAAATGAGACTAGAATATTAGTATTCACAACACCATGTGATCACAAAGTCATAGTCCAGAGACTAAGAGATACATTTTACAGCAAATTTTTAATCCAGTTTCGTAACAAGCGTAGTGATGAAAGAAAACTTCAACCCAAAAATGAAGGATTCTAGATGGTTTGGAGAAACAATGCTCTAATTGAAAGCAGACAATTACCTTCGACCAGAAGAAATAAAATTCCTCAAGATATCTCAACAGGAGAATGAGAGTTTGAATCGAAAGTATCCCTAGAAGATTCAAAGAAAATGATCAAAGAAAATTACAATGAAGATCCTTTGGCATGGTGAGATAAAAATCGACTCAAAGCTAGCCTTAAAATCAAGGAAGACAAATAGTATGAATTTTTTCAGATGCAAGCCTGTTGGAACATTTCATGTTCGCAATATTGATTTTGATGTTAACAAAACTTGTTATTGATTTACTTAACTATGAAGTTATTAAATCTTATGTAGAATAACAAGCTGCCGGGGAGCAAATAAAAAACCCGTCGAAAATTCTATAATATGACTCATGTGAGAAGATGTCAGAAAACATATGCCTAGAATGCACGAACCAAAAGGAACCAGAATTCAGTAAAGGCTTTCGACCCATAACAGACTGAAAACATCTTGTAGAAACAAGACAAAGTGGTGAATGACCACGCAAAAACAATTTCCTGGAGAACTATACAAAAGTAGAAGATTCTTCGACAAAGATAAATCATGCATGTGATCCAACCACTCAATTAGTGTAGGCTGGAATCCTTGCCACGGGGAAAGCGAGCTAATGGTTATATGAAGGATTTGGGAGCGTTGGAGTATTTCTTGGGATTGAAGTGGCTAGAAGTTTTGAAGGCATTTTCCTGTGCCAATGCAAATACGTGTTGGATATTATCTCTGAGGTCGTGTTTCTTGGAGCTAAGCATGTGTCAATTCTGCTAGAGCAAAATCATAATTTGGCTTTAGCAAATGGAGCTCATTTGTCCAATCCTGAAAGTTACAGACATTTACTGGGTAAACTTATTTATCTCTCGGTTACATGACCTAAATTATCTTATTGCGAACATGTCGTAGCTCAATTCATGCAACATCCACGACAAGAGAATTGGGTGGCAGTGCTGCGTGTGGTGCGATATTTGTAAGGGACTCATGGTCAAAGAATTTTGTTGCAATCATATTGTGATTTACGTTTTTATTCTTGGTGCGATTCAGATTGGGAAAGTTGTCTGCTCACTCGTTTTTCTCTGATTGGATGGTTTATCTTACTAGGGAATTCACCAATTTCTTGGGAAAGAAAGAAGCAACATATATTATCTCATTTTTCGGCTGAGGCGGAGTATTGATCTATGACCACAAATATGTGTGAACTAAAATGGTTGAAAGGATTGTTGTTGGCTCTAGGTGTGGATCATCCTAGTCCTTTCAAATTGTATTGTGATACTTAGGCAACTTTGCATATCGCAGCAAACCCGGTATTCCACGAACGAACAAAACATATCGAGATATATTGTTACTTTGTTTGGGATAAAATGCAGAATGGTACTGTTACACTATCTCATGTCCCGACCTATGCGCATCTAGCTGACTTGTTTACAAAAACGTTGGGTAAACTGTCATTCGAACATTTACTTCACAAGTTGGGCATTCAAGACTTGGATGCTCCGACTTGAGTGGGTATTGAGAATATTGGTTGTAATATGTTTTAGGAAAAAATATAAATATTCGAGCATATATTTTATCATTTAGTTAGGATTTTCGGATGATTTGATTTTGTATTAGTTAAGGAAAGTTTTTTGTGTATAGGTTTGTAACATTCTTAATGAGATATACATAATTCCAATTCAAAGTATTATGTTAATAAAAATATATATAGTTCTCCCATATTCTGTTCTTGGTGTCGATTTCAAATTTTGGATCAAATTTAGAAAATATTTTATATATCCATACATATTTGGTTTGTGATGTTTAGATGATGGGTGTCACGCCCTAGGCACGAGGCCAAAGCTCGTGCGTAGGGCTCATGCCTGCGCACCCTACGCGACTGCATAATAGGCTCATATAGAAATTAGTTTCTATCCGTCACCACTTTAGAAATATGGCTAACCCAAGTTGATATAGGAGTCTATTGTAAGTCCTTATAAAATATTTTAAATTTTCATTTTCAATTAATGTGGGACATGTGTATCACAATCAACCTTTTTCAGAACGAGACCTCTTCATCATGGCCTGTCCCTCGATCCACCACTGCCGTGAATCTAGAGACGTCTCCTACAAGTTCAAGAGGTGGCTCTTATGATGTATCATTTTTCCCCGAAAGTTCAAGAGGTGTCTCCTACTTACGTAACACTTTGTCATGGGTAACACTTATTTCTCGGTGTTCTTGTCAGTGACCAGCTCAGATACCATTTTGCTACGCCTCGGGCCAAGGCCCGCCCTTGTACAATAGGACACTATAGAAAATACTTTGTATCCATTCTCTATTTACGAAAATTGTTAATCCAAGTTACTATGAGTTTATTGTAAGCCCTTATAAAATATTTTAATCTAATGCCGACAAAACAATTGAAAATCCTGACACAACCTGAATCTCACTTCGTTCCTGCCTCGAAAAAATCTCGACCAGCATTTTTTCTGACCCGAGTTGTCGGGATTTTTCCCGTCTCGATCAATGTAGGGAGAGATATCGAGAAACTAATATCCACCAGACATGATTCCTGACCCGAAATTGGCTAACACATTTAAAAGAGGTTAGCCCGTAGATCACGATTTTATTGTTTAAATTAAATGATTAACTAATCCATCGAAATAAAAAATATTCACATAAACAAATATTACAATTAAAATAAAATTATACAAAGCAAAAAGAGAGTTTATCATCATTTTCTCCTTTTCAACCTAAATTTAGAAGTGTGAAGAGACCACATTGTTGTTCTCACCCTTATATTTATCAGAATATCATCTCCCTATCCGATGAGGTTCTGAAATTTTGAGATATCTTCTTCCTACCCAACACGATTCCAAACTTTCGGTTCTAGATAATTTCGAGTACTGAATCAGGAGAAAAATAATTCTCAATTCTTATCGGGACAGGAATTGGGTGGGAGGATTACAAAAAGGGTCCGACCCGATCCTATCCCTATTATAGACTTTCGTTTTCAACTAATGTGAGACAAATGTATCACAATGAGTGATTTATTTCAATGATTTGAGACTTATCACAATAATGGCATACATTATATATATTTATAAATATATTTCACTATCAAGTTTATACGATGCTTCCTAAAGTTGTGACCTTCCCCTACAAATAATAAATAATAGATCCATGGGAATGGGGATATGTATAGACGGCCCCCGCACCATTTTGAGCTATATAGTATAAGAGTTGCATGGTCTACTCCATGATTAATAGAGAGAAATTATTGTGATAGTATCATGCATCGTCACGAAAGTTAAATTTTGTACTTTCACATATAGTGTATGGACCTATTCATCATAAATGATCCAACATCGAGTATGAAGCTTTGGTTTCTATAGTGTTTCGGATCGAAATAGAATGAAAACTTGAGCGATATGCTTCATGATCTCTTAATTCGCGGTTTCATTAATTTTCAGTCATGCTTGAGAAGTTCGCGGTAAGCTAGTTGATGCCTAGCTCATAAGGTGTGTTTTGAGGTTTTTCACCTCTAGCTTGCATTGATTCTCCATGGTTTCCTCGGTGTTTTTATACATTCAAGTTGTAATTTCGTCAGGGTTTCAATTGAAGCATCTAGCTTTGCAAGCTATGAAAGCATTTGAAGCTTAAAAATTTCAGTCATTGAGTGCTATAAAAAGCACATCCTCTCTTTTCTTGATGTTTTTTGATCTTATATACCTACATATTTTGGTTGACATTTGAGAGGTCGTTCGTATCAAATCTTCGATGTTATATCAGCATTTTGTTTAGCAACGTACACTTTTTTTCTCATTTGTTTTCAACAATGATTAAATAACTAAAATTCATAAGTCGAAAAAAAATTTTGATACATCACAAACAAGAGTAGGTCTCTTGTGAGACGGTCTCACGAATCTTTATCTGTGAGACGGGTCAAACCTACCGATATTCACAATAAAAAGTAATACTCTTAACATAAAAAGTAATATTTTTTCACGGATGACCCAAATAAGAGATCCGTCTCACAAAATACGACCCGTGAGACCGTTTCACACAAGTTTTTGCCCACAAACAATGACCAAAAATTGTTTTGGCTTAGAAAAATAAGAAAAAAAGTACAATGGGATCGAAAGATTTATCTAAACCTAAACTAACTAACTAAATATCTTACTCAATCGGTGATATTTAAGAAAAAAATCCCTCTTTTACTAATATATAAACGATTATACGTATATTAACAATTTGTGAAATTAATTCTATCCAATAATTACTCTATTCTTTTTTGAAATAAAAATAATTCCCCCAAAATTAATTTTAAAAATAATTTAATAATTATTTTATTTTACATTTTTTTTACATACACATGATATGTGTGTCGTGTTAAGAAAATAAAAACTTTACACGTCATGCTTATTATTTGGGATACCATCGATTATTATAATACTAAATTTTATTATATCTTATGAGCATAATCTGGATTCTGGATTCTCTGCACATGCCAGTTTAACACGGTTTCGGTGTTAAAAATATTAATTATATATGAATTTTCTTTTATTACACGCACTCCCATATTGTCGAACCCTTTCTCGAGTGAGAAAAAAATATCGATCGTTCCAGTATACCGCACTTATTATACCATAATATAACGCACATATCGAATTTAACAGTATACCGAATATTTTGGTATGGTATAATATATTACCGAACTTTTCGGTATCGGTATCGATATGGAATTCAAAAAATTTCGATATTTTCGAAATTTTTTATATATTTTAAAGATTATAATATAATTTTGTTGAACTCATTTACTATTTCAATTCTTATTTTTTGTGTTGGGTTTTTTTAGCTCTTTTGTGATGAGAATAACTCAAACTTTATAAAAATTTTCGGTATAGACAATATTATACTGATACCGTATCGAAATTTCGGTATATCGAAGTTTTTTGGTTAGAACTGTATGAAATTTATGATATACCGAAATTTCGGTATATCTGTATGGTATACAATATTATTTGAAAAAATCGGTATACCATACCGAACTAGGCCTAGTCATATGTATATAATTCAACACAAAATTCACGTGAGACGATCTCATATATTAATTTTCTTAGACATATCTCCAACTCAACATGGTTAATGAAAAATAATATTTTTTATGCTAAAAATATTATTTTCACTTTAAATATGTATCGAATCGACCAAAATCTCAAAAGAGATTTACACATAATTCAATTGCAAAGTTGGGAATTTTTGTCTACAAGGTGAAATTATAAGAAACTCTTTAGCTGACAAAATGAGGCTATATAAATTACACAATACATTAGTGTTGATGCTTCGAAAATCTGATTTTCTAAAACATCTCAACGAGGGATTTATCATCAGGCTTAACCACCTCCCAAAATCTACATAACAAAAAAAAAAAATTGAGATCACTTCGACAGAAAGCGAGGTCAATCTGATTCTAAAATCAGTATACGATTCGACGCACGTATATATAATTTTTGGTTGCTAATTTGTGCTGAAATTATTTTCGATCGCTAAATCTCGAGTTTTTGTTGTGCATTAATTATCTTTTTTTTAAAATTGGTTTTCACCTTTAATTACGTGCTTTAGGTTTGCCATTGCAAAAGTTGATGCTATGCTATTCCTAGATGCTTAAAAACAAAAACACCAAGACAAAAAAATAATGAATTTATATAATGTTTATAATATCTTGATGTGACAAATATTATATTATTTAAGAAATACATGAAATTGACGTAAATAAAAATTCTGCCTGAGAATTACATGAAGTTGACGTAAATAAAAATTATACCTATGGAATATTCGTCTTTTGTTGTTGTTGAAATATTCGTGTTTTAAATACAAATTTGAATAAAAAAATATATTTAAACAAGGTACTCACTATGTTTCTCAAAGTCAAAAACTTATGTGAGATGGTGTCACAAGTCATATTCTGTGAGACATATTTTTTATTTGGGTCATCCATGGAAAAGTATTACTTTTATGCTAATTGTATTACTTTTTATTGTGAATATCGGTAGGGTTGGCTCATCTCACAGATAAAGATTCGTAAGACCGTCTCACAAGAGACCTACTCTGTCCCAAATACGTTTGTTTATTTTTCATATAAATTTTAAAACTCATTAGGAAACATTTTTGCAAACAAATTTCATATTTTATCCTTATTTAAATTCATTCAAAAAAGATTATAATTTTTCCAAAAATTAATTAATATGAATATATTAGTAAATAAAATTGCTAATAAATGTAAAAAAATAGTTATTTTTAAGACTAACGAAAAAATATATAATTTAGACGAAAAGAGTATAGGTTTACAAGTTTTATGAAGAAATCAAAATAGATTGAAAATGGGAAGGTTTAAATTTTCCTCCAATAATTTGTCATACTCGACGGGTTTTTTTTTAAAAATAATGTAATTTTTAAAAAAAAATTCAAAAATAATGTAAAAAAAACATTTCCAAAACTACTGCAATCCGCGCTTCGTAAGTACGGACGCTGGTCCACGTAAGCGACGGAATATTGTAGCGACGGAATATATATAACAACCGTTGCTAATTAGCAGCGGTTTATTAAACCGTCGCTAAAATGGAATCCGCGACGGTTTACACATCGTCGTTAATTTTAGCGACGGTTTAGTAAAAACGTCGCTACATTTAGCGACGGTACTAAACCGTCGCTTTATTGGAATCAGCGACGGTTGCCAAAATACCACCCCACGCCAAATTATATCAACAGCGTTCACATGTACGTCGCGGATAATCTTGAACTTTCAACGGCTTGCAACTTTGCATCGTGCAATATACACTGCGGAAAAATAATTTGCGCGCTGCGAAAAGCCATTTTTGTTGTAGTGAAGATATAGAAAAAAAACAGACAATAAGCTCATCAAAAAATAAATTTTTTCAGGAATCTCTACTATTCAACCTAGTTTTTTCAGTGATTCAGGGGTGGCTAACTTTGGTTTGTTTGGTCAGCAGGATTTTAAGACTCCGTCTTGGTCGAACATACACAGTTTTACAAATTTGCTTAATGTTGGTCCGCAGCATCTTGTACATGACATTCGACCACAAAATGATGTTGAGGAAAATGAACAACATTCAATTGAGATATCTCAGTCTTGATGAATTTCTTGTTTGTTTTTTCTTTGTCTTCACTACAACAAAAATGGATTTTCGTTGCGCATATTGCACGCTGCAAAAGTGCAAGCCGTTGAAAGTTCAATATTATCCGCGGCGTACATGTGCACGTTGTTGATACAAATAGGGTGGTATTTCCAATGAGCGACGGTTTTTGAACCGTCGCTGATTCCAATACAGCGACGGTTTTAATGAACCGTCGCTAAAAGGAGCGACGGTTTATACATCATCGCTGATTCACTTTTAGCAACGGTGCGACGATTTTTGTATATATGCCGTCGCTAAAATATTTTGTCGCTTACGTGGACCAGCGTCCGTGCTTATGGAGCGCGGATTGCAGTAGTCTTGAAAATATTTTTTTTTACATTATTTTTGAAATTTTTTTTTAAAATTACATTTTTTTTTTAAAAAAAACCCCATACTCGACTTATTGACTTCGATTTAATGCCATTTTCGCTCTAGACAAGAAAATATAATAATAAAAAACATAAATAATATTTGAGTGCAGAACTTAATGTTCGAATTAAACAATATCTAACCCAAATTTAGACTTTACAAAGTTTAAACTACCCAAAACAATAGGGAAAATTTTTAAAATTCGTACGGTATATTTGACATATTTTGGAAAATGACCCATAAATTGGTTTTTCTTCACTTTTGATATTTTGTATCCGTGTACTGACATGACACTGAATATTATTGACATTCATAATGTTATAACATGATTTTGTATATCGCCGATATATTTGACGTCACATTACCTCAGCACTCCAAAAAAGTATGAATTTTTTAATAGAACCAAGACCAAAATTCGACGATTTATTGGACTAGAAGTAAAAATATATCAACTTACATAACAATTTTTTTTTTTACTTTTTCCAAAACAATATAATTTTTTTTGGTAAATAGAATATATTTATTTAGTGTTTGCAGTAGCTTATTTTAAGTAAAGTTAAGAAATACTTTTTTTAAAAAAAAACTCTTGAAAACACTACATTAATCTCGACAAATATCGACGTTGAAAATTCGTGCATAAACGAAAAATTCAGGAAACAAAAGCATATATTATTTATTTGTGTTTGCTTGGTCAATATGAAAACAATAAATTTTGACAACATAAATTTTGGCAAGAAGCGTTGACATCGAAGCCGAATAGATGCATGTCAAACCCCCATCGAAATAGAAACAAAATGGTGACACATTCTAAGTTCTAAATCTAAATATCAACCACGACTTTTCAAAATTAATTAATTTGTCAATTTTATAATGTGGTCCATGTTCATCCGAATTAATAAATCTGCCACCAAGAATCTTTAAAAGATTTCGAATTATGATTTTATTTAAGGAATACTATGCAAAATTGTTCTATTACGTTCTCGTCAAATTTTGATTTTGATCTTCTAATTATTCAATATCAACGTGACTCGACGACTTCCAATCTTTTGCAATTATAGTTATTTTTTCATCAAGTTTTTAATGTGAGACAGAACAATAGAAAAATTCGACCTCGTGTCAGTAATATTCAGCTCCACTTCAGAAATACGATGGAATACAAACTTTTGGTACTAAATCAGAAATTTGACTAATTAGATGAATAAAATCAAAATTTGGTTAGTACAATTAGTTTTTATGTATTAAGACAGGAGTAGGTCTCTTGTGAGACGATCTCACGAATCTTTATCTGTGAGACGGATCAATCCTACCGATATTCACAATAAAAAGTAATACTCTTATTAGCATAAAAAGTAATACTTTTTCATGGATGACTCAAATAAGATATCTGTCTCACAAAATACGACCCGTGAGATCATCTCATACAAATTTTTGTCTTAAGAACGATGACTCATTCAAACTATTTACTCACTCTATTTCAATTTAATAAATTTAAATAAATTCAGGTGTCAAGTAAAGTGTGTATGAAAATCACACACCAAATTAAGGTGGTAGAATTAATGTCAAACATTTTTTTAAAGAAAAATTTAAATGAAAAATCAACTTTTTCCCGTACCAAATTAATTATTTTTTTTCTACATGTTGATCGATCATTGGGACTATGTATGGATCATAAGGTCCTTTCACTTTTGACTTATGATCTGACATTTGAGATTACGTGTTTTCCGTGTATGAGAAATTTTTGAATTAAAAATATCATAATATTAAAGAAAATTTGACCAGGGTTATATATTAAACTAAATTAAAATTATGTCCTATTTTTTAAATTAATAAACTTTGTTGGGATCATGGGTTTTCCGTATATGAGAAGGTTATGAATTTTAAAAAAAAAATCGCAAAAGTCCATAATAATAATAATAAAAATAGTTGATCAATCTTATATGATACAATAAGAGTAAATGATTAATAAATCTTCAACAATATAATTATTTCCTAATGAAATTCTAGTTTTCATGTTTTGTAGATATCTATTCAAAGAATAATCTCTAGGTTAAAGATGATATATATATTGAAGAATAGATGCTTCCAAAAAAGACTTTTGACGACGAGAGAAAGAGAGCAAAAAAGAACGGATAACCAGTGTGCTATTCGTCGTTGTTCGTTATGTTGCTGTGAAATGTTGAAGAAGCTTAACAACAATACTTCGTGGAAATGTTGGTTGAGAGTTGTTCATTGAACAAGATTTCGGCTTCATAGAGTTTGCATCTATAATTGTTTGATTATTTTGGTGATAGATATTTTGGATGCATTTTGATATCTTGTTATGTTAAGAGAGTTAATTTTTCATTGTTCACTAGTATTGCTTTCTTGTAAACTTGAAAGTAATTCTTAGTTAATATTTTGCCCTTAGATATAACATATGTGTGTTCACTTGTGCATAATTCTTTGTGTCTCGATTTATTTACAAAATTTTTGTGTGTCGAATCATTCCGCTGCATGTTGTGTTAAATGTTACAATACCGTATACAATACTTAACTCTGAAACCCACGGTCCTTCTACTTTTGTGTTAAACAACCAACCTTATCACACTCAATTGCACCAACCATTCCGAGCCAAAACCTTTACCCCAACAAAATACTATAAATGTTGTTTTGCTAGGGTGGTTGTCATTTATGTTCTATTTTTTTTGTAATTTATATATATTATCATGTACATTTACTGGGTTTATCCACTTATGTAAACACATATAAGATGATATCTATATATTAGACGTATNATATATATATATATATATATATATATATTGTGTACGAGTATATACATAACAACTTATATGAAATTAATTATTTTTTAAAACAAAGTGTATTTAAAAATCAGGCGTGAAACCCAAACGAATGGAGCAAATATGCCTAATTTTTTTAAAAACACAAGATTGTAAGATACTTTTAATTTACTATAGTGAACACACACACACACATATATATATATATATTTTTAATATTTCACAATGGTGATCAATATAATTTTTCCTAAATTATATCTCGAAATAATCTAAACATATCAAAAATATATATTCAATAAGTAAATGTAATATCAGTAATAGACACAAAAGTTGACACGATATATATACACTGGTTGGTACACATCTTTCTAGAGAAATTATACTATTCTTGCTTTCTACCGATCGATTGAAGCAAATACTTTTTTCTCGATCAAAATTATAAATAATATAATGAGAAACAAGTTGTTTGACTTTTTTCATCGCAAATTAAAATAAGCCAATCAAGGTTATATTCTACCCCATGAATTTG
>NW_027359714.1:0-305 GCF_012295235.1 Primulina huaijiensis | reverse complement strand
GGATAGTTCAGCGCTGCTCCATTGAGCTTCTCACTAAAGTACGCCTCCGGCCGTCCTCCCTGCATCAACACTCCACCAATACCTACACCTGTAGCATCACATTCAATCTCAAAAGTATTAGCAAAATCATGTAAAACAAGTAAAGGAGCATTGCTTAAGAAGATTAAAAGACTTCTCTTGCTCCTCGCCCCAATGGAATGGAACGTTTTTCTTGATCACTTCCGTCATTGGTGCTGCCAGTGTGCTAAAATATTTTACAGACCTCCTATAGAAGCTTGCAAGACCATGAAAACTTCGAACTTGAC
>NW_027359713.1:0-1507 GCF_012295235.1 Primulina huaijiensis | reverse complement strand
ACAATCATGAAATATTCATAGTGTCATCGCATGCACAACTAGAGACCTTTTTCCCTAATGTACATCCCACACTCCGGCCAGATATTTCATGTACTATTATTTCGTTAGATCATATAGAATATCCACACATGTAGATGAGCAGTGAATTTCCGACTACAATGCACTGGCTCCTACATATGTTGCAACTGCACCAAACCTGGCCGCCTTGTGGCCCTCGCTGAGTCAGTAAACGAGTCGAAGCACAATCCTAGCATGCAGAGCCTCAGTGTTGTCCCGGGTCGTAAGGACTAATCATGTACAATCACAACCACAGACTTTTCTTCTCGATAAATGATAACCACTTGGAAAGTCCGAGGGAGGGTTGTTCATTACAATAATCGTATGATTACTCATATGTATGATTGGACATCTCTATGTCCTTACCATGAAACACGGTACACAACATCACAGATGCTAGTCTCAACCTCAAGCGGCCTTTATCCTTATTTTTAGGCGGCTGAATCGACTAGGAACGAATTTAGAATATACAGTGTTTACAAATGAGTTTCAAGATCGAATTATGATTCATTTGTATCAAAGTATAAGCAAAGACTTTATCTTTGCCGATTGCATGGTTATACAGATAAATCAAAATGAAACCATAAAAGTTAAATTATATTAAAATAAAGATTGTTTATTACACTTGAGTCAATAAATTCCCTAGCCAACCGTTGGCTTGCAGGACATTTACTCTAACAATCTCCCACTTGCCCTAGAGCCAACTACCCATAAAATTTAATAACATTGTTTCGCGATGCTTCTCAAACAATGATCCTGACAAGGGCTTTGTAAGTGGATCAGCAACGTTATCTGCAGAGACGACTCTTTCGACTAATATATCTCTTCTTCCAACAATCTCCCGGATGATGTGGAATTTCCTCAATATATGTTTGGATCGCTGATGAGACCTTGGTTCCTGTGCTTGTGCAACGGCACCAGTGTTGTCGCAGTATACGAGGACTGGATCAACTCCATTAAGAATAACGCCCAATTCTTGGATGAAATTCCTCAACCAAACTGCCTCTGTGGCTGCAGCAGATGCATCAATATATTCAGCTTCAGTGGTGGAATCCGCAACGGTGTCTTGTTTGGAACTCTTCCAAGATACAGCCGCACCATTAAGCATGAATACAAAATCAAAAGTCGATTTCGAAAACTTTATAATATTTTAAAGTATTTAACCTTTCTATAATTACATTGATTATCAAAACTTTAAAATATTTTAATAAAACAGTTCTATTCGGATACTTGGTGGTTGAAAACTTTAACAAATACTACAAATAAATATGTTACACCAATCAAGCGCAACACACGTTTTTTTTATCAAATAAACTTAAAGCCTGAAGGAACCAAATTCTTTAATAACGATCAATCATACATAAACATGAGTACGAACTGTAGATAAAATATATTATAATGTTTTGCAACACATGTTTCTGATACCAGTTGTTGGTATTTTATATTCGAC
>NW_027359712.1:0-212 GCF_012295235.1 Primulina huaijiensis | reverse complement strand
GGATGTGATCAACAAGGAAAGACTTGATTCAATCTTTCGGGTTGCGTATTACCGATTGATAAACAACAGTACGAGAAGGCGGACATTGTTTGAATCTGAGGTTAGGTGGCACCTAATTAGGACCAAACGCCGGAATAGGGGGGTGGTGGTCCTTATTCCCTACTTTGGGTAGGAGATGGCATGCCGGGGTGAAGAAGGTGGCTCCATACGGA
>NW_027359711.1:0-2983 GCF_012295235.1 Primulina huaijiensis | reverse complement strand
TCTATAATAAATATATTATTTTTCAGAAATAAATATTTTAGATCTCACACTAATATATGATTTTTGATTACCCAAATATATATAAAAAAATTGAATATTAATGACACGTCTTTTTCAGATGAAAATCAGGTTCAAAACCTTGAAAATCTGATATTAACATATGAAATTTAGTACTAATGTTTCAGATCTAGTACTAATATATGATTTTTGAGTCTCAAACATGTATAACAAATTTTCATTTTAATGACACGTTTTTCGGATGAAAATTGGCACAAAACATTACATATGTGATACTAATATATGATATTTCAGTATAAAATTTGTTAGATCGGGTACTAATATATGATGTTTGAGCACACAAAAAAATGTAGTAAGTATTGATATTAATATAGTTGTTACAATTTTATACTCAAAAATTTATATTTTTTTATTTTAACTAAATCAATTTGTTCTGTAATAACATATATATGTTAATTTTTTGTACCGAATTTCATACGAAAAAATAATTGTGGGCTCAGAGAGTGCAGAAACATTTTTGCGTGAATCAAAGACTATATAAAAATTTAAATCTGACAAAAACTGAACATAAATTTAACTATATTTTTGGGAATTTAAAAACAAATATCTCAAAAACTTTATCTGTATACACATTCAATCAACATAGATAAAGACTTTTATTATACTTTAATACAAATGAATCGTACTTCGATCTTGAAACTCATTTGTAAACATTGTATATTCTAAATTCGTTTCTAGTCGATTCATCCGCATAAAAATAAGGATAAAGGTCGCTTGATCTTGAGATTGGCATCTGTGATGCTGTGTACCATGTTTCATGGTAAGGTATAGAGATGTCAAATCATGCACATGGATAATCATATGATGATTGTACCGAACACTCTCTCGGGCTTTCCAAGTGGTTATCTGAAACGTCTACTACTTTAAAATGAGGAAATATATATTTATATTTTTTTAAAAAAAAGCTCACATTTTCGAAAATAAAACTTTAAATATTTTGCATGCATGCAACCCTGCTGAGAAATATGCCATTTAAAAATTAATCGTAAACAATCGACAAAGAAAATACTGTAATGTAAAAATTGCCAACTCGGCCCTCAATCATGAATGAATAAAGCAAAACAAGTAAAATCCTGAAAGTCAACAATGTATCATAAAGAAAAACGTGTAAAACTGATCATGTCTGCTCAAAACTCATAAAAACGTGATGTGCGGAAAAGTGTGGTCCTCGAGTCGTGCTCGCACATCCAGCCCGACCTACTCAGAGTTCGGCACCTCCAGTCTCCTCATCTAAATGCTCACCTGCATCAAACACGCCTAGTGAGTCTAAAGACTCAACACACCTGCACCGTTAATAGCAAGTACATATACGTAGCACACAGTAGTGAAAATACTATAATTACACTCATTCTTCAGTTTCTTGCACCAATTATTGTTAAGTTCTTGTGTTTTCTCTGGAATTCACTCACTTGAACAGGATATTATCATACCGAAATACAATTTTTTGTAGTATTGTTCTTAAAATATTAGCGATAAAAAGTGAAAGTTGCAACAAAGTTCAAATTTCGAGTCTTGTTTGTTTATCGATGGATGTAGATAATAAGACAATTTGATTATACAAATTTTTTTAGATGTGATTTCGTTTCAAAAGATTTATATCATTAGGGCTCCCATCTCAACTTTTGTTTTGGGGATAGATTCGTTTAATTTTGAAGGAATTGTTAAAAGTACTATGAAATTCATCACAATTAATGTTAAATTGAAAATTTCTTAATTAGATTTATCCAATTAAATGAATTCGTAATTCTACGGTAATTATTATTATTTTTTTATATTTGATATTTCTTTNTTTTTTTATATTAAATTTGATACAAAACAATGAAAAATTGTAATAAATAAATGATTTTTCAGAACTAAATATTTTAAATCTGACATTAATATATGATTTTTGAGTACTCAGACATGTATAAAAAATTTGTATTCTACAAACAGTATGATGTAAAAGTAATGAAAGAGTTTGTAATTTGGAACTTCTTATTATATCCATGTCAGATATGTAGGAAGTAGGCTGGGGTCCGGTTTTATCGAAAATAGCTGCTGAAGTCATGATCGCTGCGTGCGTACGTTTGGGCTAGCGTAGGGAGTGCTCTCGGTTTTGGGTAGTTCAAGGGTTGTGCGTGTGCTAAGGGCTGGACCAGGGTCATAAGCTATGTCTAAGGGTCGAGTCTAGGGCTTGGTTCGACTTAGTCGATAGGAATTCGTATGGAACACATAAGTGTCATAGTGTCACTCTTTGGGCAGCTTGTGTCTATATTGTTCGTTAAACATGGTACATGGTTTGGTTACGGTTCGAGGCTAGTTTAGGGCCTTGGGTAGTAGGTTATGATGTAATTTATGGATTGAGTTCCGAGTCGATTGATACGTCCTAAGTGGTTCTATTTAATTCGGGAGTCGTATGTGTCTGAATGCACCTTATGGGTTGTTTTGGGTATAAATTTTCGTATGTTATGACAGCATGTCTGGGGACGATTCAACGAGGTTCACGATGCTTGTAAGTATGTATGACATGAAAAATAATTATTTTTGAAGTATGCGATTTGTCTTGTGGCCAAATTATGTTACGGGTTTGGAAGCCGGAGAACGTGTCCGAGGACCTTTCCGACCTCTTCGGAGGAATTTTGTTATGTTAGGGTGTGGACATCCAGTCCAAGGGGTGTGGTGATCTTTATCGACCCAGTACTGTGGTTTAGTTTGATCAAAGATTTATGTTATGGGCCACTTGCATTTAACAGAACTCTACCCAAAATGATTTACGATTGCAATTACTATGACGAGCATGAAAATATGTTTTTATGAAATTGTTTATGCAGGAAAGTCGCGATATACATATTTATGATTATATTATGCTATGTACGAGCTATATGTTTAAATTGCATGAATTTTTATTATGTATTACTTGTTATTC
>NW_027359710.1:0-494 GCF_012295235.1 Primulina huaijiensis | reverse complement strand
AAAGTTTCTTAGCCCATAATAATATTCTGGATAATTTTCACGTATAAAATATGATAATAAATGTTATAATCATTTTTAAAAAATAATATATTTCATTTAAATTATTTAAAAGTAAAATTTATATTAGCCCACCTGTTTAAGACTCTTTTTGGCTAGAGTAAGTCTCTTGTGAGACGATCTCACGAATCTTTATCTGTGAGACGGGTCAACCCTACCGATATTTACAATAAAAATTAATTCTCTTAGCATAAAAAGTAATATTTTTTCATGAATGACCCAAATAAGATATCTGTCTCACAAAATACGACTCGTGAGATAGTCTCGCGCAAGTTTTTGTCCTTTGGGGGCTAAACATATCTTCAATATTTGAAATAATTTAATAACAATTTATAGTTTTAATTATAAAAAAATTACAATTAGAAATAACAAACTATAAAATATAATGATCGGGATTTTATTCATGGCATTTGATGTATGTATTTACATAGAGTTTT
>NW_027359709.1:0-985 GCF_012295235.1 Primulina huaijiensis | reverse complement strand
AATGATCCGATGGATGTGACCGCTACACCGATGGAGACTTTGTTACAACGGTTTCAGTCATTCCGACCACCGACACTAAAGGGCAAAGAAAATTCAGTTTAATGTCAAAGTTGGCTTGATGACATCGAGATGTTATTTGAATCTCTTGACTACACTGACGAGAGACGAGTTAAACTGATTGGGCACCAACTGCAAGAAGTTGCCAAGAACTGGTGGCTTACCACGAAGAGAGCCTTGGAGCATCGTGGCACAGAGGTCACTTTGAAGGTGTTCAAGACAGAGTTTTATCAGCGATTCTTTCCCGTCTCCTACCAAAAAGACAAAGGTGCGGAATTTGCCAACCTGAGACAGGGACAGCTGAACGTCGAAGAATATGTCGCTAAGTTCTCCACATTGATTCGATTTGCTCCCCACGTTGCTGGGAATGATGAGGCCGTTGCGGATCAGTTTATCAATGGCCTGAATCAGGAGCTATTCACTTTGGTAGACACGGGACGACCCAACAATTTTTCTGATGCCTTGAACAGGGCGAAGGGAGCAGAAGCCGGGTTGCTTAGGCAACGAAGCGCTTCTTATACCACTCAGACTCCTAGACCACCCCAGACCTCGGGTCAGTATAAGCAACCACCTCCCAGATTCGAGAGTGGTGGTAGTAGCAGCGGGAGAAAAGACAGTTTGAAAGCGAAGGGGAAGCAGTTCAAGAAATCAGGGAGCAGTTCGTCGAGCTCCAGTGGGCCGAGACTGATAGAGTCAGGCCAGAGATCAGAGTATACAGGGGTTTACTGTAGTTCTTGCGGAGGTAGACATGCCACCGAGCAGTGTCAGGGCGTGATGGGTCGCTGCAACATTTGCAGACAGCAGGGCCACTTCGCCAGGGTCTGTCCACAGAGAGGTGCACAGGAGATTCAGAGTGTAGGAGCATCTGGCTATGTAGCTCAGTCTGAGAGGCAAGCTTCATCTGTTCATTCATTCCAGCCAGTCCCTA
>NW_027359708.1:0-458 GCF_012295235.1 Primulina huaijiensis | reverse complement strand
CACACAAAACACACACACAAAAGAGAGTTTAGTTCAAACATACATTAAAGACATTAATCTCGTGATAAATTAAATGACCCACATTGCTATTATTATTTTTTTATGTGAGATCAAACATATAGTTCCCCTATTTGGATCAACAAGAGTCATTGAATCTGCAGTGAGCAATACTCTCAATGCAATTTGCAGGAGCCACATGTGTGACCTAAAACATAAAATAAAAATAAAAAATAAAAAAAACTCAAACACCGTTTTCAAAAATAATATTTATTTTCGATGAATCCTTCTCGATCTGTATTGTCTCCAAGTACTAATTAATTCTCTGGAAGTGACAGTGCATACAATACATAAATTAATTACGTACTGCCGGGGCCGATGGTCGATTATACGGGAAATTGACCTTCAGTCCTGTTATTTTTTTTGTGTTCAGTCCCTGAGTACTTTTTTAGTACCACATT
>NW_027359707.1:0-391 GCF_012295235.1 Primulina huaijiensis | reverse complement strand
CCGGAACTTCAAGAAGGAATCACCACCTGGTGATATGGCATGTTTTAATTGTGGAAAAATTGGGCACTTCATTGCAGACTGTCCAAAGCCTTTTGACTCATACAACCATTCCAGTGACAATGATGAAGATGAAGTCAAATGTCTCATGGCAAACACCGAATCAGCCTCGACATCTGGAGAAGTATTTGATTTTGATTATGATGAATTAACACGAAATGATTTGGTTAAAGCACTGCATGACATGGTAGAAGAGTACTCTGGACTTTCTCAATCATTCGAGGAGGTCAAGATTGAAAATCAAGACTTACGAGATCAAATCAGTAAGTTCACTTGCTTGCAAGAGAATAGCTGTAATGATCTGAAAGTTGAGATAAGTAGATTGAAAACTGAG
>NW_027359706.1:0-7129 GCF_012295235.1 Primulina huaijiensis | reverse complement strand
GCGCTCATTGCAGCGCCTATCAAATCCGCAAAACTGTTTGGCTTGTATACAGCCAAAGCTGAATGAATCCGGCTGTTGAGTCACTTTTTAAAACGATGCATTTTTAGCGTTTCATCATACATGATTGTTGGGACATAGGTTCCCAGATCATTGATGTAATGCCCGAGAATTTTATGTTGCTAATCGGGGATTAATGATTATGATTTGTAGCGTCTATAGATGGACCACGTTGCGAGCCGAATAGGACGTGCATGAGTTAGCATAGGTTGAAATCCCGTAGGTATCGCGCACATGCGCGGCTGAGATACGCGCATATGCGCGAGTCCCATGTGCCGAGGTCGAAGACCTCGTGCATGTGCCGAGGTCGAAGACCTCGTGCATATGCGCGAGAAGCGACGCGCATGTGCGCGAGCTGATGGAATTGAATGTATGCCGAGGCCGTAGGTCTCGCGCATATGCGCCGGTTGAGGTCGCGCATATGCGCGAGACGTGCAGAATGAAAAATAAGCCAAGTGTCTTTGCCATGCAATATATGTGCTGAGTCTTCATTTCTTCACTCATTCAACAGCTGAAAAATCGAGAACACCTTCATGGAAGCCTCAAGAATGCTCATAGCCTAGAACTTAGCTTGTACAAGATCTAACCACTTGAAATTCGATCCGAATTCATTTCCGTGCTCCTCTCATCAAAGGCTTCAAGGGGATGTAAGTTTCATTCATTTCCTGCATGATTTGAGATATGGATGTTGGGGAAAGTGTGAATTACACTAGATTATGTGTTCTTGTGATATCGGAGAGCGTATAATTGAAACCGGATCGAAAAAATGGTACCGTATGCATTTGTTATGAATTTCATCATATATTGATTTGAATTGAATAGATTTTTGACATGCTGGAATTAGAATTGTGATGATATGGTATTGGTTATGCATTGTTGAGATTGTGTTATTGTTGAGTTGACGGGGACATCGAGTTTACGCCGTTATGCCATCAAAATTATCTCGAGATTGAGTATTGCACTTCACATATATTATTTTGAGTTAGAATTTGATATGGTGCATTATATATATGTCATTTCAGATTGGGTTTGACAGATTCGATATCAATAATACGAGACTTCGACTTCTACGAAATTACGACAAGAAAGGTATAATTCATGTGGATTCGTGAAGATACAACTCGAGTTAGATTTGATTCGAGTTTCCCAAAATCACATACTAGACTTCGATACCTTGTTATGCTTGTGCTTTATTTTGATTTATGGATAAGCATTGAGATAGGAGAGTCATTGGCAGAATTGCCAAGTTCTAGACGTTTGGTGGTATCGAAGCACAGGAGAAGATCAACTCCGGTTGTAGATATTCAATACAGACAGGGCCGAAGTCAAGGAATAAGACGTACCGCCACCACAATTGGGAGGGTAGGTGGGAGACTTGTTACGTCTTATTCACACCGGGATCCCTAGATTTAGATATGAATTGAGTCAAAGATATGAGTTTGATTTACATTGCTTGACGTATTCTGATTATGTTTCATATACTATAAGATGTATTGTTGTTGATTACATTCATGATAGTATGCTCATGATTTATATTGTGTATATGCATGTATACATGTTTTATACTGGGATTTGTTCTCACTGGAGTATTCGGCTGTTGTTGTGTCTGTATGTGTGCATAACAACAGGTGGGACAGGATCAGGGTCACGCCGAGGATGAGAGATCGAGGTTAGAGTGGTGATTTTGGGCATAGCAGAGGAACTAGTAGTGTTTACATTGGATATGTAATGTGTAATAAACTCTAGTTTGTACAATTTGTATGGAACAAGACGTGTATCTACTTTTGTTAAAATAAAATAAAGATGTCGTTTGTGTATGGTTTATATACAATCTTTTTGATATAAAAAGCAAAATTTTGACCCACATTTTCTAGCAAAGATCCAATTAATTCCAAAGAGAATTGAGTCAGAGCCCGGGTCACCACAACAGGTGGTATCAGAGCGATAGATCCTTTAGACTGAATTAGAATAGAATGAGCGGGGGTAGAATGGATTTTTCTTCCTTGCCCCTATTGTGCTAGCATGATTTTTTTTGCTTTCACTATTATATGTTGTATTGTTATCTGAGTTGATTACAACATCTATTTGCAAAGACTGAATCAGAACCGATTCTCGATCAGAGGTATATGATCAGAGGAAGACTGAGACAGATTGTATAGATTGTGTACTAATCCGTTTGATAATCAGATATGTCTCCTCGACGAGTACCGCAACCAGTAGCAGGTCGGGCACCAAAACAGGGCAGTACATCCAATGATCCGATGGATGTTACCGCTACACCGATGGAGACTTTGTTAAAGCGGTTTCAGTCATTCCGACCACCGACACTGAAGGGCACAGAAAATTCAGTTGAATGTGAAAGTTGGCTCGATGACATCGAGATGTTATTTGAATCTCTTGACTACACTGACGAGCGACGAGTTAAGCTTATTGGGCATCAACTGCAAGAAGTTGCAAAGAACTTGTGGCTTACCACGAAAAGAGCCTTGGAGCATCGTGGCACAGAGATCACTTGGAAAGTTTTTAAAGCAGAGTTCTATCAACGATTCTTTCCCGTGTCCTACCGAAAAGACAAAGGTGCTGAATTTGCCAATTTGAGACAGGGACAGCTGAACATCGAAGACTATGTTGCTAAGTTCTCTGCACTACTCCGATTTGCCCCTCATGTTGCAGAAAATGATGAGGCCATTGCAGATCAGTTTATTAATGTCTTGAATCCAGATATTTTTACTTTGGTAAATACCGGTAGACCTAACACCTTCGCTGAAGCGTTGAACCGTGCCAAGGGGGCGGAAGCTGGACTGCTTAGGCAACGAAGCACTCCTTATGTCACTCCGAGTCCAAGACCACCACAACCCTCTTTTCAACCTCCTCCCAGATTTGAGAGCAGTGGTAGTAGCAGTGGGAGAAAAGACCAGTTGAAAGCGAAAGGCAAACAGTTCAAGAGATCAGGGAGCAGTTCGACGAGCTCCAGTGGATCACGACAGAGAGGTCCTGGCCAGAGTACAGAGTATACAGGTGTGTATTGCAGTTCTTGTGGAGGCAGACATGCCACTGAACAGTGTCAGGGCGTGATGGGTCGTTGCAATATCTGCAGACAGCAAGGACACTTCGCCAGGGTTTGTCCACAGAAAGGGGTACAGCAAGCTCAGAGTGTAGGAGCATCTGGTTCCGTAAATCAGCCTGAGAGGCAAGCTTCATCTGTTCATTCCTTTCAGCCAACCCCTACACAGACCCAGCCCCGAGCCAGAGGTAGCCAGACAGTGAGCCAGCCTCCTAGACAGCAGGCTCGAGTATTTGCACTGATAGAAGAGCAGACCCAAGATGCACCAGATGATGTGATTGCAGGTAACTGTTTTCTTTGCGGCTATCCTGCCTATGTATTGATAGATACAGGTGCATCTCATACATTTATATCAGAACGTTTTGCATTGATACATGCATTGCCTGTCGAGTCATTATCTGCTGTAGTGTCTGTTACTTCTCCGTTGGGAAGTGATCTTATATCCGTGACTTCAGTTAGACAGTGTATGCTTCAGTTTGAGGGTCACGAGATTGAGTTAGACTGTGTTGTGCTTGGGCTATCTGATTTTGATTGTATTGTCGGTATTGATATGTTAACAAAGTACCGAGCCACTGTAGATTGTTTCCAGAAAATTGTCAGGTTCAGACCAGAGATGGCTGACGAATGTCTACGGTAAGGGTTCCAGATCTCGGATTCCCTTAGTATCTGTTTTGACGATGACACGATTGTTACAGAGAGGAGCAGAAAGATTCCTTTTTTATTCAGTAGATCTACTGAAATCGAGCCCGTCATTAGCAGATCTGCCAGTGGTACGTGAATTTGCCGATGTATTCCCTGACGAGATTCCAGGGTTACCTCCAGCTCGAGAGGTAGATTTTAGCATCAATCTTATTCCAGGTACTGTTCCTATATCCCGAGCTCCGTACAGAATGGCACCTATTGAACTGAAAGAACTGAAAACACAACTAGAAGATCTTCTAGCCAAGGGATATATCAGACCGAGTGTTTCTCCTTGGGGTGCTCCAGTGCTATTTGTGCGATAGAAAGACGGTTCGATGAGATTGTGTATTGATTACCGGCAACTGAACAAGGCGACGGTAAAGAACAAATACCCATTGCCTCGTATTGATGATTTATTTGATCAGTTGCAGGGATGCTCTGTCTATTCCAAGATCGATCTGAGATCTGGATATCACCAACTCCGAGTCAGAGATGCAAACATACCAAAGACAGCATTCCGAACCTGGTACGGACATTATGAATTTATTGTCATGCCTTTCGGTTTAACAAATGCTCCAGCGGTGTTTATGGGACTGATGAATTGTGTCTTTCAGAAATATCTGGATGAGTTTGTAATTGTTTTTATCGATGATATTTTGGTATATTCCAAGAGTATGGTTGAGCATGCCGAACACTTAAGAATTGTGTTGCAGACGCTGAGAAATGAGAAATTATATGCTAAACTGTCAAAATGCGAGTTTTGGTTGAGACAGGTTGTCTTTTTGGGGCATATCATATCTGGAGACGGTATTTTTGTTGATCCAAGTAAAGTTGAAGCTGTAATCAGTTGGCCTAGACCGACTTCTGTGCCAGAGATACGCAGTTTCATGGGTCTAGCAGGGTACTATCGACGATTCATCAAAGATTTCTCCAGTATTGCGAAGCCGATTACCCAGTTGACACAAAAGAATGTGCCATTTGTGTGGTCTGAAGCTTGTGAGTCTATCTTCTTAGAATTGAAGAAGAGGTTAACCAGTGCTCCAGTATTGACGATACCTTCAGGTACTGGTGATTTTGTTGTATATTGTGATGCATCTCACAAAGGGTTAGGATGTATTCTTATGCAGCGAGGACATGTGATTGCATATGCCTCGAGACAGTTGAAGCCACACGAGACTCGGTACCCAATTCATGATCTTGAATTGGCGGCCATTGTATTTGCACTCAAGATATGGCGACACTATCTCTATGGCGAAAAGTTTGAAATCTATTCGGATAACAAAAGCCTGAAGTATCTGTTTTCTTAGTCAGAATTGAACATGAGACAACGAAGATGGCTTGATCTGCTGAAAGACTTTGATTGCGAGATCAAGTATTATCCAGGAAAATCAAATGCAGCAGCAGATGCTTTGAGTCGAAAAGTATGTGCTTTATCCTTATCGACGATAGGTGTTTCTAATTTGATTGAGGATTGCTGTTTGTCTGGATTAGTATTTGATACAGATTGTAGACCATTGCGACTTGCTACGATTCAAATGGAATCAGATCTGATTGTTCGTATTAAAGAAGCACAGAAAAATGATCAGAATGTTCAGAAGTCGATTCAGATGGTCAGATCGGGACATCACTCAGAATATCAGGTACATGATCATGTTCTATATGTAAATAACCGTCTTGTGGTGCCAGATGTTTCAGATTCGAAACAACAGATTCTATCAGAAGCGCACTGTAGTCGGTTCAGTATTCATCCTGGTGGCAGAAAGATGTACAACGATTTAAAAACACAGTTTTGGTGGAAAAAGATGAAATCAGACATTGCAGAGTTTGTGTCGAAATGTTTGAATTGTCAACAGGTGAAGGCCGAGAGAAAGAAGCCCAGAGGTTTACTTCAGAGTTTATCTATTCCTGAATGGAAATGGGATCACATTTCCATGGACTTTGTCACGAAGTTACCACGATCATCCCGGGGTTGTGATGCGATTTGGGTTGTGATAAACAGATTGACCAAATCCGCATGTTTCATTCCGTACAGAATGACGTATAGACACGATCAGATGGCAGAGATATATGTCAGAGAGGTTGTTAGATTACATGGTGTGCCGAAATCTATCGTATCAGATCGTAATCCCTGATTCACTTCACATTTTTGGCACAGTTTACAGCCGGCTTTAGGTACGACATTGTGCCTGAGTACTGCTTACCATTCCCAGACAGACGGACAGTCAGAGCGGACTATCCAGATCTTGGAGGATATGCTGAGAGCTGTAGTGCTAGACTTTGGCACTAGTTGGCAAGATTCATTACCACTTTGTGAATTCTCGTACAATAACAGCTACCAAACAAGCATCGAGATGGCACCATTTGAAGCATTATATGGCAAGAAGTGCAGGGGATGATGTATCTGAGGTACCAGAACTTGGGCCTGATATGGTTCGGGAAATGACTGGTAAAGTAAAACTGATACAGAAAAGAATGAAGACAGCTCAGGATATACAAGCCAAGTATGCAAATGTACGTCGTCGACCGTTAGTGTTTGAACAGGGAGACAGAGTATTTTTGAAGATTTCTCCTTTCAGAGGCATTGTCAGGTTTGGTAAACGTGGGAAATTGTCTCCTCGATACATCGGTCCGTACGAGATTCTTGAGAATATCGGCGATCGTGCATATCGACTTGCTCTTCCTCCTTCCTTATCTGAGATACATGACGTTTTTCATGTGTCGATGCTGCGTAAATATATACCTGATGCTTCTCATGTCATTCAACCTGATGAAGCCGAGCTTGACGACACTTTGAGTTATATTGAACAGCCAATTCAGATTCTTGATTGAGAGACAAACGGCTCAGAACGAAGACTATTCCGCTGGTGAAAGTCCAATGGAGTCGTCATGGCACTGAAGAAGCGACCTGGGAGACAGAATCAGAGATGAGACAGAAATATCCAGAGTTATTTTCCTAACGTGAGTAATTATTTAGCTTTTGAATCTATTGTTTCCTTTACACGCTTTGACTGATTGCCTGAGATTTCGGGGACGAAATCATATTTAAGAGGGGGAGAATTGTAATGCCCGAGAATTTTATGTTAATAATCGGGGATTAATGATTATGATTTGTAGCGTCTATAGATGGATCACGTTGCGAGCCAAATGGGACGTGCATGAGTTAACATAGGTTGAAATCCCGTAGGTATCGCGCACATGCGCGGCAGAGATACGCGCATATGCGCGAGTCCCATGTGCCGAGGTAGAAGACCTCGCGCATATGCACGAGAAGCGACTCGCATATGCGCGAGCTGATGGAATTGCATGTATGCCGAGGCCGTAGGTCTC
>NW_027359705.1:0-297 GCF_012295235.1 Primulina huaijiensis | reverse complement strand
CCGTGGGGCTTTTGAGGCCCTTGAGGTCTAGGAGGTCCTGTATATGGATTTTTATTTGGTTGACTATTGTTCTGATACTGTTGCCTTTTGCGTTGTAACTCAAACTCGGTGTCCTTCAAGGATTGCTCAGACTTGTATGCATAAGTAACTGCAGTAGCATAATCCAAAGGACGCATCATCATAACATTATTCCGTATAGTAGGTCGTAGACCACCATAAAGTATCTAAGCTTTTCTTTGGCATCCCTGGCATTAAGGGGTACAAAGTGACAACCCCTATCGAACTTCTTCACAAATT
>NW_027359704.1:0-551 GCF_012295235.1 Primulina huaijiensis | reverse complement strand
AATGGTGATGACTCCTGGATTCTGGCTACTTAATCCGGCAAATGCAACAACATTGGTTTTTCCTGTGTTGAACTGAAAATGAATAAGGCCTTCAGGGAATACAAACACATCTCCTGGATGCAATGTCTTGGTAAAAAGCTTGTTCTTCTGGTTTGGATTTGCTGGGTTCGAAGTCACGAACCCAACGTATAGAGTTCCTTCAACTACGACAAGAATTTCGGTGGCACGAAGATGCGTGTGAGGAGGATTGAGCCCGTATGGTGCATAATCAATACGAACCAATGAAATGCCCAAAGTGTTGAGTCCAGGAATTTGGTTTACATTAACCGGAGTAACCCTTGAGCCTAATGGATTTGATGTGTTTCTGGGCTTGTTTAGACCACTGAAATAGAAATCATCTGCTAATACCATATTTGGGTTCTTGCAAATCTTCCCGTTCACAAACACTGCATCATACATATAATTGTCTATGAACATATATGCAAGGAAACCGAATTATGACTAATAAAGCAAACAAAATGGTATAAAGTTTCGAATAAGTTGATCGAAAT
>NW_027359703.1:0-223 GCF_012295235.1 Primulina huaijiensis | reverse complement strand
GTTTATATATATAAACATTTATGGTAGAATGTTTGGATAAAAAAAATTTTTATGTCATTGTAAAATTTTGCAGTCACATTAATAAAAAAAAGGAAAAAGAAAAAAAGAAAAAAAAAGGATTTTATTCTTTGTAAATTTTTTTATTTAGTTTTCAATATTAGTTTATTTAATTGTCTGTTTTAATAATTAGTCTTTTTCAATGAGAGTTAATATTCATTCCAAC
>NW_027359702.1:0-450 GCF_012295235.1 Primulina huaijiensis | reverse complement strand
TTAATACCGAATTTTTTGTTAAGATGTGTATTTCCGTACACCCTATAGTACTCATTTTTGCATATAACTCATGTTTTTTTTACGTTTCCCAGGAATACATCATAGAAATACATGAAGCGATGGACAACTTAGCAACAACTGAGAGCATTAATTGCCAAGGTAAAAAGGAGGATAAGTCGCGTCGTTGTTGGACAACACCTGAGGAAGAGGTGCTAATTGTAGCTTTGAAAGATGTAATAAGCAAAGGATATAAAAGTGAAAATGGATTTCGTAATGGCTACTTACCTTTATTGGAATCGGCCACGAAAAGTGCATTTTCGGATACTGATATACGCGGCCATCCACATATAACTTCCAAAATCCACGTGTGGAAAAAAAACTAGTTGTCTATGTTAGCCAAAAGTGGAATTGGCTTGAATCAGACGGAAAACATTCTTGATGCTACAAATG
>NW_027359701.1:0-345 GCF_012295235.1 Primulina huaijiensis | reverse complement strand
TCCCAAGGGAAGCGATTGAAGCCATCCTCGTGCTTGATCCCTGAGGGAAAACGGAAACAAACGTAGTCTAATAATATCATCAGAAACATTATTAATATTTACCGTATCCGTTATCTCCAAGAAGGTCCTCAAATGAACATGAGGATCAGAGGTGGCTGTTCCAGCAAACTGGTTCTGCTGGACCATATTGATTAGAGCAGGCTTCAATTCAAAATTATTGGCGTTGATTGTCCCTCTTGCAATACCAGAGTAATGATTGTTAATCACTGGTCGGAAGTGATCTCTGATGGGAATAGCCTTCGGCTGGTGTTGTCTGTCATTCTCTCTGTTATCAGCCATTGCTTT
>NW_027359700.1:0-3207 GCF_012295235.1 Primulina huaijiensis | reverse complement strand
GTCTTCTTTTACATCTATGTATTGTTATTGGTTGATATGTATTGTCTGAGCACATTGTAGGATTTAATGCCTCCTAAGAGAAAATCCTTAGAGGGTGAAGATAGCTCCTCATCGAGAGTTGTCGACGAGTTCGGCAAATTATTGAAAGAGCAAGCCAAGGTTCATAGTGAACAGATTCAGCAGTTGCTCCGTTTGCAAGGTACAGGTCAAGGTAGAAGCCAAGTGGTTCAAGCAGTTGGAACTGATGGGATCTTTACTGCTTTTAAGAGAATGGATCCGCCTGAGTTTGCAGGAAGCACTGATCCATTGGTGGCAGTAGAGTGGATCAAAGCACTTGAAGCGATATTTGATCATCTCAAGTATGAAGACAAGGACAAAGTTGGTTGTGCAGTATTCGTGCTAGTTAAAGCTGCACGTATTTGGTGGAATGCTACCAAGGTAGATGTTGATGTTCCGGCATTGAAGTGGCAAGATTTCACGGATCTTTTCTATGACAAGTACTTCCCAGATGCACTTCGAGCTCGGAAGGTGACTGAGTTTTTAGACCTTCGTCAAGGAAGTATGAATGTTGACGAGTACATTTTGAAGTTCGAGGAGGGCTGTCTGTTTGCCCCATACATTGCCTCCAATGACAAAGACAAGGGTGCTCATTTCATTAGAGGACTTCGAGCGGAGATCAGAAGGGACATCAATATGTCTAAGGCGGTGACATTTAAAGAGATTGTGGCTAAGGCATTGTTAGCCGAGCAAGATGAGAAAGATATTGCTAGAGAGAGACAGGCGAGGCAGCAGTTTGTTGCTCAAAGAGGTCAAGGTTCGAGCCAAAGAGGAAAGGACCATTTTAAAGGGAAAGGCAAGATAGAGCCGAGTTCTAAAGCACCGACAGTTCCATCTGATCCAGAGAAGCCGTTGTGTCCAAAGTGTAGTAGGCATCATAGGGGAGAGTGCAGATTTGGTACTCACACTTGCTACCGATGTGGTACTGCAGGCCATCTTGCCAAAGACTGTCCGAGAGGATCGAGTAAAGAGAAGGTGCAGGGTCGCATCTTCACCATTACGAAGGAAGGTATAAACCATGATTCTTTTGTGATCTCTAGCACTATTTTAATTTTAGGCAANTATGATTGTTATTCCGATGGTTGCGTTTGATATTATACTTGGCATGGATTGGCTATCAACTTACCGTGCAGTGATTCATTGCGTTGCCAAGAAGGTGAAATTTGTAGATGATGAAAATAAGGAAGGTATGCTCGCCAGTGCAGGTACTTCGCTAGTCCTTCCTTTTATTTCGTGTCTTGAGGCTAAGAAGTTGTTGTTTAGAGGTTGTGATGGGTTTTCGGCTTCGATTGTTGATACGGATAGAATTGTGAAGTTGAATATTGATGATATTGATGTTGTGAGAGAGTTCCCTAATGTATTTGAGGATGATGTGCCGGGTTTACCGCCGGACAGAGATGTAGAGTTTGTGATTGATCTAGTCCCCGGAACGGTTCTATTTCTAAGGCAGAATGGCCCATTCGGAGATGAAAGAGTTGAAGACGCACTTGCAGGATCTATTGGATAAAGGTTTTATTCGGCCGAGTTCTTCGCCTTGGGGAGCTCCGGTTCTTTTCGTCAAGAAGAAAGATGGGTCTTTGCGGCTGTGCATTGATTACAGAGAAATCAACAAAGTGACGATTAAGAATAAATATCCGTTGCCACGGATTGATGACCTTTTTGACCAACTGGCTATTATCAGTTGAAAGGGAGTCTGATATCCCTAAGACGGCGTTTCGGACCAGGTATGGGCATTACGAATTTCTTGTGATGTCGTTTGGTCTAACTAATGCTCCTTCAGTCTTCATGGATCTTATGAACCGGGTGTTCAAGCCGTATTTGGATAGCTTTGTCATGGTTTTCATCGATGATATATTGATTTATTTCAAGACCAGAGAGCTTCATGCAGAGCACCTCAGAGTCGTTCTTCAATTGTTGAGAGAGAAGATGTTGTATGCTAAGATGAAGAAATGTGAGTTCTGGTTGGAGCAGATTTCTTTCTTAGGCCATGTTGTCTCGAAGGATGGGTTAGCTGTTGATCCAGCGAAAATCGAGGCGATACAGAAATGGCCTATCCTTTTCACTGTATCAGAGGTACGCAATTTTCTTGGTTTGACGGGTTATTATCGTCGTTTTATTTCAGATTTTTCCAAGATTGCCCTGCCGTTAACCAATCTGAAGAGGAAGACTGTGAAGTTTGAGTGGTCCAATGAATGCCTAACGGGATTTCAGGAGTTGAAAGATAAGTTGACGACAGCTCCGGTACTTGCACTACCCAGTGGTTCAGAAGATTTTGTTGTTTATACTGATGCGTCGAAGAAGGGTCTTGGTTGAGTGCTGATGCAACATGGAAAGGTTATAGCTTATGCTTCTCGTCAATTGAAAGACTACGAGAAAAATTATCCTACGCATGTCCTGGAACTGGAAGCTGTAGTTTTCGCCCTGAAAATCTGGAGACTTTATTTATATGGCGAAAAGTGTGAAATTTTCACGGGCCACAAGAGTTTAAAGTATTTGTTTTCCCAGAAAGAACTCAATATGCGGCAGAGACGGTGGTTAGAGCTTGTCAAAGATTATGATATGACGATTAGTTACCACCCTGGGAAGGCGAATGTTGTAGCAGATGCATTGAGCCGTAAGTCAAGTTCTTCTTTGAATTCTATGATCCAGAAACCGTTGTTGTTAGACTTGGAACGAGTGGAGATAGCTTTGGTGGTTCAGGGAACCATTGCTCGCTTTTCAGCGTTGATCATTCGGGCTACATTGACGGACAGGATCCGTAGAGAGCAGGCCAATGATTTATAGTTGACAGAGATGAGAGCCAGAGCAGAAGAGAGAGGTAATTCAGAGTTTGGAATAAATGGAGATGGTTTGGTGACATTCAGAGGCCGTATATGCATTCCTACTGATGATGATATTCGACGAGACGTCTTAACAGAGGCTCATACAGCGCCATACTCGATACATCCAGGTAGTACCAAGATGTATCAGGATCTTCGTAGACTTTATTGGTGGCCAGGTATGAAGAAGGATATTGCCCTACTTATTTCTCAGTGTCTAACTTGTCAGCAGGTGAAAATCGAACACATGAGACCTGCTGGGACATTGCAGTCATTGCCGATTCCACAATGGAAATGGGAGCTCATTACAATGGACTTCGTGATTGGTCTT
>NW_027359699.1:0-1611 GCF_012295235.1 Primulina huaijiensis | reverse complement strand
TTTTTTTTATTATTCAGACATTGTTGGAGAGCCACTAGAAGCGTTCGAGAGAATTGGGCGCTTGGATGGAAGATTTGAAGATTCCGAGCATCGTTCTTCGCAATTTTCGTCAATTCTAGTATTTTTAATTTAGTTTTCATCATGAACCAGTATGCCGAAGAGTACATAGCAGAGATTGTTAGACTTCATGGTGTTCCTGTGTCGATCGTGTCTGATCGTGACCCTAGATTTACTTCAGAGTTTTGGAAGAGTTTGCACAGAGCTTTGGGTACACGGTTAGGATTTAGTACAGCATATCACTCCCAGAGAGAGTTATTNGCAGTCGAGACAGAAGAGTTATGCCGATGTGCGTCGTAGGCCATTGCAGTTTGAGGTTGGCGATCATGTGTTCTTGAAGATAGCACCTCTTAAGGGTGTGATGCGGTTTGGCAAGAAGGGAAAGTTGAGTCCGAGATTTATTGGCCCATTTGAGATCTTGGATAGAGTTGGTGATCGAGCTTACAGGTTAGCCCTACCGCCAGATCTTGACAGAGTTCATAATGTTTTTCACGTCTCTATGCTCAGGAAATATATTGCGAATCCTTCCCACGTTCTTCGCCACGAGCCATTGGATTTGACGCCGAATTTGACGTACCAAGAGATTCCGGTCCAGATTCTGGATCGCAAAGTTAAAGTGTTGAGGAACAAAGAGATCGACATTGTTAAAGTCCTTTGGAGGAATCATTTAATTGAAGAGGCCACGTGGGAACCAGAGGATGAGATGAAAGAGAAGTATCCTGAGTTGTTTGGGCAGTGACGTCAATTTCGAGGACGAAATTTCCTCTAAGGAGGGGAGATTGTAATATCCAAGCTTGGTGAACGGTACAGTTTAAGATTTCGTATGTTTATGGATTATTTGGTTAAGATTAAGTTTGATTTAGATGTTAAGAGTTGTGATTATGGGTCATAGTATTGTTGGTTATTATTGTTTTGTGGTATTGTTGATATTAGTTGATGGGTAGTTCTGTTGTATCAGCGTTGCGATTCGATTTCAGTTGCATAGAGTTGTTTTGGCCGAGACCAGACCGCACCCGCGGTGATTTGAGCAGCGCACCCGCTATCTTTTGCAGAATTTGTTGAATTGCCGAAGAGACACCACACCCGCGGTGATTTGTGCAGCGCACCCGCGGTCGTCGATTTCAGAAATTTGGTTGAGGTGCCGAAGGCACACCGCACCCGCGGTGAGGTAGGTAGCGCACCCGCGGTGCATGAACAGTAGAAGCGTGTTTTCGAGATTTAAGTGATATAATGCAAGAGTTGGTTCATTTTTCTCATTTCTTCTCCCATTTTCTCGATTCTTCAGTCCTTGGGAGAGCTAGGGTTCCATTTCCTTTCTTTTCCTTTCTTTGATTCAAGCATCTTGTGGGAGTTTTGAAGTGTGAGCAAGGATCTTTTGGGTTCAAGGAGCTAAGGTAAGCTTGTGGTATAGTTTATTCTTGGTTTTGGTGTTGGGAGAAATCATGGGTTTGTTGATGGTGTTGGTTTTATTGATTTAATGGTATGAGTTTGTAATTATTGGGTTATTGATGTAGGAATCCAACCAAGGGTATAGATTCAAGGTTCCAAGTGTTG
>NW_027359698.1:0-2072 GCF_012295235.1 Primulina huaijiensis | reverse complement strand
ATGTTAAGTTATTTTATTTAGTTTAGTATTTTAGAATTTATGATTATGATTAGAAAGAAAAAAAATTTAGAGGTCGTTTCATATTCCTTGCACTATTTACTAATCAGATCACATAGAATATTTTCATCCGTAGGCGAGCGGTGAATCCCTGATTACAATTCATTTGCTCCTATGTATTTAAAAAATACACCAAACCTCGCTACTTGATTACCCTCAATGAAGTTGGTAAACAGATCAAAGTGTATGCTAGTACTTAGAGCATCTACGTTGTCAAAAGTCAAATGACTAATGGTATACAACCATAACCGCGAACTATTCCACTCGATGAGTGATACCCACACGGACAATTCGAAAGAAAGTTGTATAGTGTACCATCAAATGATCAAACATATGTATGAATGAACATCTCTATGTCTTTACCAATAAAACATTACGTTTAAATCACAGATTCTAGTCTGAAATTCTAGCGATTTTTATTCTTATTTTAGACTACATATTAGACTAATAACCTGTTTAGAATATATGATACACTTCATAATCAGTTTCATGATCTTACGTTGAGATGCATACCTCGTGATATCTAATGTACATTCAAATACTTTATTTATTTATGTAGCTTACATAAATACACAGATAAAATAAATATCATAATTAGATAAAACCGCAAAATATTATTACAATAAATATTGTTTTTACATAAAAAAATCAATAAAACACAAGTACAAGCCCAAACGACAAGTTTATTCATTAGATACCTACTATAACAAAAAAGATTTAAAATTTATATCTTGAAAATTATCTGGTCCTCCTGCAGAATCGAGTTACTCACCACTTACCAAGGACGGTGTGCGAGAACACAGACTTGAATCAACTGAAGCCATGTCCTCGTTATTCATCTCCTTAATTATCTTTAAATAACAAAAGTGGTGGTCACTTGTGGATATACAAGGCTGAAAAACTAATACCAAATTTACTGTTCTATCTGAAATACCAAGTTGACAAGAACATCTTGTTCTAATAGTAAAATGCAAGAGAAAATGATAGCAAATATACATCTAACCGTCAGAAGCGAGGGCTGCAGTCGTACTCAAGCCATTCCAAAGCTACCGTACCGAGTCCTGTCAGTACAGGACAGGTTACCTCGTGCTAAATTTCCTTTTACGTAAAGCTGTTGCTGGGAATGAATCACAGTTTGAGATCTATGACACAAGGGCAGCTTTCTCTGATGATAAAAGTGAGAAGTAATATAAGCAAGCCAATAGCACACGAAACGAAATGAAGAAAACCACCATTCTGAAGAAACTGTCAACAAGTGTTCAGTTAGACGCTATTTGAAAGGACATTAAGATGATCAAGCAAAGACTCAAAACTAAGCTACAAAACAATTTCAATCATAAGGTACAATAATGCGTAGCACAGCTCTAAACAAAGAACAAAAAGTTCCAATCATATGATACAATAATGTGTAGCATACGATCAATCTCTCCTGAATAAAATATCCAGATATTCATAAGAAATCATGAAACTGAAGCACATCAAACAGAAAGTAAGTCCCCCAGCTCTTCCACACATAACATCTGCGTTGACATGATATCTGAACAACTCTAAGACGGCACTGCAAAACATTAAACAATTGCATGAGCTAATAGCAAGAACTCTACACATCAGAACAGAAAGATGACGCCAAATAAACACAATAATATCAGAAGAATACAGACTACTAACTGCAAACAAAAAAAAGAATTCACAACAAAAACCAGAAGCTATAATTATTGCTTTGTAACAAGGATATTGCATCATTATTTTGTCGCAGATACGATATAATGCAAACCAGTGTACCAATGGCTACACGAGAACAAGAAATACAGGACTATTGGCATAAGCATCACAATAAAGCAATCAAACTTACTGTATGTAGATGTATCAATCTGCTCAGGAAGCTCTTTAATATCAACTTCAAACCTTTCTTGAACCTGCAACAAAAAAAAGACATCTTAGCACGAGCTGGCCAAAAAGAAAAATCAATAAATCATAACATCAAACCTGATTGAGAACATCTGAATCAGATGCAG
>NW_027359697.1:0-1757 GCF_012295235.1 Primulina huaijiensis | reverse complement strand
TTGAGCTAGTAAAAGATTATGATTGTGACATTAGCTACCATCCGAAAAAAGCTAATGTAGTGGCAGACGCACCGAGTAGAAAAGCAGCAGTTATCACTCATCTATCACTCCCAAGACCGTTGCAGTCCGAGATACAGCGGTTTGAGCTGACAGTGTATGCTAGGGGCGAGGCCCCTCATCTTGCCACATTATCGGTACAGTCGAACTTGAGAGATAGAATTCGTGATGGGCAGTCCTCTGATGAACAGTTACAAAAGTGGAGAGCTAGAGATGAAGCCAAGGGTCGGAAATTATATTCAGAGGTGGATGGTATAGTTCGTTATCGAGATCGGTTATCGGTTCCTAGTGACGATTCTTTGAGAAATCTTATTATGACAGAAGCCCATGACACACCATATTCCATTCATCCGGGCAGCACAAAAATGTATAGAGATTTGCAGTTGTTATATTGGTGGCCAGGCATGAAGAGAGACATTCTGAAGTTTATATCCGAGTGTTTAACTTGCCAACAAGTTAGAGCAGAGCACCAAAGACCAGCGGGAAAAGTGAAGCCACTCTCTATTCCCGAGTGGAAATGGGAGAACATCACTATGGACTTTGTAGTGGGATGCCAAAGACAGTTAAGGGATTCAACGCTATATGGGTGATAGTCGATCGTCTTACTAAATCAGCGCATTTTCTACCTATCAAGACGACCTTCACCATGATTCAGTACGCCGACTTGTATATTCGAGAGATAGTTCGTCTGCATGGGATTCCTGTATCCATTGTTTCTTACAGAGATCCGAGATTCACGCCATCTTTCTGGAAAAGTCTACATGCAGCGATGGGGACCAAGTTATTATTCAGTACAACATTTCATCCCCAAACCGATGGACAGTCAGAAAGAGTTATACAGATTTTGGAAGATCAACTTCGAGCATGTGTTATTGATTTCCAAGGCAGTTGGGAACCGAAATTACCTCTAGTGGAGTTCACCTACAATAATAGCTATCAATCATCAATCGGGATGGCTCTTTTTGAGGTACTTTATGGAAGAAAATGTAGATCTCCTATACACTGGGACGAAGTTGGGGAAAGAAGAGAAATTGGTCCGGACGTGATTGAAGAGACTACCGAGCTTATAGTCAAAATCCGCGATAGAATGAAGACGACGCAAAGCCGACAAAAGAGTTATGCAGACAAACGACGAAGGGACTTGGAGTTTGCAGTGGGCGACCATGTATTTGTGAAAATAGCACCTATGAAGGGTGTCATGCGTTTTGGCAAGAAAGGCAAGCTTAGTCCTAGATTTATAGGCCCGTTTGAGATTTTGGAGAGGATTGGTACACTAGCTTATAGAGTGGCATTGCCACCAGCGCTTGCAGGAGTTCACAATGTGTTCCACATTTCAATGTTGAGGAAGTACATGTCGAATCCGTCACATATGCTTAATTATGAAACTCTTCAATTAACTCCAAATATGACATATGAGGAAAGACCCGTCCACATCTTGGCAAGACAAGAAAGGCGATTTGAGGAACAAAGTCATTCCAATGGTCAAGGTCAAGTGGCTGAATCACTCGGAAGAGGAAGCTACTTGGGAAACCGAGAGAGACTTGAAGAGTCGCTATCCTGATCTATTCGGTAAGTTTTAATTTTGAGGACGAAATTTTATTTAAGGGGGGAGGAATCGTAAGGTCCAAAAAAATTAAGACGCCGTAATCCAACTACATGCAAATCTAAGAAATATGAAAAATGAATAATTAATTGATTTT
>NW_027359696.1:0-775 GCF_012295235.1 Primulina huaijiensis | reverse complement strand
CAGAAGAGTTATGCCGATGTGCGTCGTAGGCCATTGCAGTTTGAGTTTTGCGATCATGTGTTTTTGAAGATAGCACCTCTTCAGGGTGTGATGCTGTTTGGCAAGAAGGGAAAGTTTAGTCCGAGATTTATTAGCCCATTTGAGATCTTGGATAGAATTGGTGATCGAGCTTACAGGTTAGCCCTACCGCCAGATCTTGACAGAGTTCATAATGTTTTTCACGTCTCTATGCTCAGGAAATATATTGCGAATCCTTCCCATGTTCTTCACCACGAGCCATTGGACTTGACGCCGAATTTGACGTACCAAGAGATTCCGGTCCAGATTCTGGATCGCAAAGTTAAAGTATTGAGAAACAAAGAGATCGGCATTGTTAAAGTCCTTTGGAGGAACCATTTGATTGAAGAAGCCACGTGGGAACCAGAGGATGAGATGAAAGAGAAGTATCCCGAGTTGTTTGCGCAGTGACATCAATTTCGGGGACGAAATTCCTCTAAGGAGGGGAGATTGTAATATCCAAGCCTAGTGATCGGTACGGTTTAAGATTTCATATGTTTATGGACTATTTTGTTATGTTTAAGCATAGTTTTGATGTTAAGGATTTGGATTTATGGTTTATAGTATTGTTGTTTATAGTTGATGTGTGGCGTTATTGTAGCGTCGTTGTGATTTAATTCATGGTAATTCGTATATTGAGCCAATTGTTATGAGGCCAATTGGAGTGATTAGGTAAGACATAGAGGTGTAACTTTCTTATTTTGAGTTTTGTTCAAAT
>NW_027359695.1:0-308 GCF_012295235.1 Primulina huaijiensis | reverse complement strand
ACCGACCAAACATACTTCCTATCCTTTTTCAACAGATCAGTCAAAGGACCCACAATTCGAGAATATCTTTTTATGAAGCGTCGATAATAATCGGCCAACCCCAAGAACGACCTCAATTCTGTCACCTTCGATGGGGCCGTCCAGTCCATTATGGCCTTTATTTTTGCACCATCCATTCGAATACTTCCTTGGTTTACAATGTGCCCAAGGAAAGTGATCTCACCATTGCAAAACTCACATTTTTCTTTTTTTACATAGAGTCAATATTCCCTAAGCCGAGAGAATACCGCTCTCAAATGTCTAATGTG
>NW_027359694.1:0-290 GCF_012295235.1 Primulina huaijiensis | reverse complement strand
AAAGCTAACTTCAAGATTAAGAATGAATGCATAAAGTGTGGCTCCAAACACCTTTTGAAGTAGGGCAAAAACTTGTATAAGACGGTCTCACGGGTCGTATTTGTGAGACATGTCTCTGATTTGGGTCATCTATGAAAAAGTATTACTTTTTATGCTAAGAGTATTACTTTTTATTATGAATATGAGTAGAGTTGACCCGTCTCACAGATTAAAATTCGTGAGACAGTCTCATATGAGACCCACTCTTTGAGTAGTATCCAAGTCAGTTTCGATGTGCAGTGTAAGTGAAC
>NW_027359693.1:0-9220 GCF_012295235.1 Primulina huaijiensis | reverse complement strand
AATTTAAATTACTAATTTAGCCTTCCAACTTTTTAATTAAGAGTCCTAAAATTTAAATTCCACCCTTAATTAAATACTACCTAATTTAATTAATCAAGTCATAAAATAATCATTAAAATATTTTATTTCGAGTGGATGTATTTAAATCCCTTATTTTCAAATTTTGTTAGTTAAAATACTTAACATTTATATTTCATTCGATAAATTAAATTTAGCACTAAAAATGCTAAGATTTATAAATCCTTTAAAATACTTAATTTCTTGACTTAAAATAAAATTATATATTTAAATTTTCTAACATCTTAATCATCTCCGGTCTCTTTTCTCGGTTCGACATTGAATATTTGTCTGAAAACTAAAACCCCTGAAAACATCTTAAATTGCAAATAATTTAACACATAACATGCATTACTTAGATTATTAAATAAATAAATAAATTTGATCATGCATGGGGTTTGCATGTACTAGTTTTTGGGCACTACACGCTTAGAGCTGTTGTAACTGGTGGAATTGTTGGCTCATCTTCTTTGGTTTGCATCTCAAATTCGTAGGCTTTTAGATCTGCAAATAGGTCATGCAATTCCACCTTGTTCAAATCTTTAGATTCTCTCATGGCCATGGTCTTAACATCTCACTCCTTAGGAAGGCCATACATAACTTTCAGGGCAATCTCTTTATTTGAGTGTACTCTTCCAAGTGCATTCAGTTCATTCACTATGGTGCTAACCCTTTCATCAAAATCACTAATCGATTCTCCAGCTTTCATCTTGATGTTGTCAAATTTCTGAACATCAACTGATAGTTTTTTTTTGTCTGCTCATTTCCTTCGCATAACTATATAGCTTTTCCAAGATTTCCTTAGCTGACTTACATATTTTGATTTTGCTAAATGTGTTTTTGTCCAGAGTTTTATACAGGATGTCCTTGGCCACATTGTCCAAGTTAGCTTTTCTCTTGTCTTCTGAGATCCACTCATCTCGTGGCTTCTCTAGATGTGGTGCTCCATCAATAAGAGCAACAACTGTATTGGCTTTCATGATCTTCATCGGTCCATCTGTTATTACATACCACATGTCATCATCTTGAACAGCTAGATGAGCATGCATTCTTATCTTCCAATCATCAAATTCTTCCTTGGAGAACATGGGAATCTTGTTGAATGAAGACATGATGATCTGTATCAGTTTGAGTGTTTGAAAGTATTCAAGACAAGATTAACTGGATCTGATACCACTTGATCGGTTAGGATAGTTTAAGTGTTTAGAAAGGGGTTGGATAAACACTTAGGATTTTTGTACTCTTTTCAAATATGAATCAGTTCTTTGAGGAACTGATCCTAGAATCTTGTTTGTCAATATAAATCAGTCAACTAATAAAAGTGCAAAATAAGACTGAAATATAGATTGAATACTTAGGGTTGGTATAGTGTAAAACTGAAATGGTAACATAAACGAACACACATATTTTTATGGATGTTCGGAGACTTCAAATCCTCCTACGTCACCCTTTATATCACGAGAATTGTATTTCACTAAAAGACTTTGATCTATTACAACTGATTGTAATAATCCACTTCAGTTGGTCTTATACACTGCCAAACAGAAACTCTTAATCTAACAACTCTTTTACAGTAATAAACTGAAATGCTCTAACCGGTAGCCTGAATATTACTGATAATACAATGAATGTGGAGATTGAGTGTGCGATCTGTAAACTGATAAAATACTCGAAAGATGTATCGCAACTAATTGAAGATTGTAGCTTGATTGTTTTGTCTGTGTTCATTTACTTCTACTAACCTTGTTCAAATGATTCAATCAGCTATATATATTATTCGATCTCAACGGTCCTATTGAATGTATTAAATGACAAATATTTGTTGAATTGTCGTCTAGCTACTTTATCTGACAGTAGTACGAGGTATTCAGACTGTTCTGTTCTGATTCATCTGTTTTGCTTTGGTACGACCTATCAGTCTGTCTGTTGATACTTCAACTGATGAAGTGGCCAGCTGATTAGAAATCAATTGACCAGCCGATCAGTTCAGCTAAACATTATCGGTTCTAACTGATGTCCCATCAGTTACGAATTTTTCAGTTGATAAGGTTTTTCCAGTTCAGCTCAAACGAATTCTTCAATTACGATAGCTTGATTGTTCGATCAATTAGTTTCTTCAGCTCTTTTACAGATTAATTTGACAAACTCTGAAATTTATAATATTCGAACAGTAGATGATATATTTATAGAAGAAGTTTGTCTGGAGGAGATTGATAAACTCAAGAAAGAGTCATTAAAAAAAAATTTGCTATGAAGGATTTGAATGCTGGAAAAAAAAAAAAATCCTTTTGAATGAGGATTTTTAGAGATCGAGTGAATGAAATTTTGAAGTTATCTCAAGAAAAGAACCTGAAAAAGGTGATTAGTGGATTTAATATGGATGAAGCTAAAACTATGAGTACTTCTTTAGCTAGTCATTTTAAACTAACCAAAGCACAATCACCATCGACGGAGCAGGAGCAGACTTATATGAACAAGGTTCATTATGCTTCTGCTGTTGGAATCATCATGTATGCGATGATGTGCACGAGACCAGACATAGCACATGCAATGGGAGTTGCGAGCAGGTTTATGAGCAATCCGGTAAAACAACACTAGGAATTAGTTAAATGGATTCTCATGTACTTGAAAGGTACTGCTAGTTTATCATTATGCTTTAGGAGGTCAAATTTTGGGGCTTACAAGTTTTTGTCGATGCCTAAATTGGTGGTGACCTGGATAGCAGGAAAAGTACCACCGAGTATGTCTTAACATTAGGTGGTACGGTAGTAAAATGGTTGTCTAAGTTGCAAAAGACACTTACGCTTTTGACTATTGAAGCTGAGTACATTGCAGTTACAAAAGCTATCAAGGAGATGATATGGTTGATAACCTTTCTGGAGGAATTGGTACAGAAGCTTGAGAGTAGTATGTTATACAATGACAATCAGCGTGTTATTCAATTAGGAAAAAAATCATGTTTATCATCCTAGAACGAAGAATATACGGGTTCGGTAACATTTCATCAGATCAATACTAGAATATAGAATCTTGATGCTTGAAAAGATTCTTGGAAGTTAGAATCCGACCGATGTGCTCAAAAAAGTTGTGACCATTGACAAACTGAAGTTATGTTCAGATTCAGTTACACTCCATATAGAAATGAAGAGATATGAGCTACTGCATTAATGGTCTGAAGTCATGATTAGAATCAAATTTTCAAGTGAGAGAAATGTTAGATGAGCTGTCACCATTCTGCATTTATTAAAGATTGGTGGTTGTAGGCAAAAAATCAATAATGTGAATGGTTGGTGGCAGAAATGTTTTGTCAAATTTGGCTGAAGGAGTTTTGACGAAAGAAATACGCTTTCACATTTAGGATTAGCTCTGTAAATTGAGTTCTCACTGCCTCTGTTTAATCATCCAAATGGAAGCAAAGCATCCTACAATAGAGAGAAAAAGAAAAAGTTTTTTTTTTAGTGTTGAGAGGTCCTCTTGTGTGAGTTAGTGAAATTATTTTCTCGGTTATACTCGAGTTGAGATTGTGAGATATTGTGTATTTTGTTGAAAACATTTGTAATATTTTTTTCGATAAAATTTGTAGTAGCTTCGTGGACGTAGCCAATATTGGGTGAACCGCGTAAATCATTGTGTTCTTATTGATTAATTTTATTTTGCAGTTTTGGTACTATATTATCATCATGATCGTCATCTCTTCAGTGTATTCTAAAAAACCATTGACTTTGTATTTAGTGACGCTGTATCTGGCTTCCAACATTGTCGATTCATGGTCTGCCAACCAATGAAGAACCAAGCATGCATGGTCACCGTCGAAGGACATAAAGAACCCCATGCGGTAGGGGTAATCGTGATCTAAGACTCCGATATTGTCCCAGAACCAGCATTCCTTGCAGTGAACAGGGACGGATCTAGAAATAAGAGTTGGAAGGAGGGGGCTTGAACTCAATATGATAAGTTATATATTATTAAAAAAAATTACATTATATCGTTCAACGAAGTTGTGCCCTACGAGATTTTAAAACATAAAATTCATCAATAATAGAATTTACATCAATATGTTTAGCTAAATCTCGTTCAATATAGAGTGTCAAACAATCGGCAAGAAAGTCATCCTCCATTTTATTGCGAAGTGCCTTCTTCACATGCTTCATTGCTGAAAAAGCTCGCTCAATAGTGGTGATAGACACAGGTAATGTAAAAACAAGATTAAAATGGGATAATATTACCATGGATTAATATTCGGTTTGTCGAGGTCAGTCAGAGGATGTAACACCATTTGGGTAATCGTTGATCGTCTTATCAAGTCGGCACATTTCTTGTCGGTAAAGACGACTTTTTCTATGATGCAGTATGCTGAGCTTTATATCCGAGAGGGTGATACATATTTTAGAAGACCTACTGCGAGCATGCGTGATCGATTTCCATGGCAATTGGGAATCGAAGTTACCGCTAGTGGAGTTCACCTATAACAATAGTTTTTAGTCATCTATAGGTATGGTTCCCTACGAGGCACTATATAAAAAGAAATGCAGATCGCCTATTCACTAGGATGAATTCGGCGAAAGATCAGAACTTGGTCTAGACATTGTTCAGCAGACTATACACGTAGTAGTCAAAATCAAGGATATGATGAAGACTGCTCAGAATCGTCAAAAGAGCTACACTAACAAGAGAAGAATGGACTTTGAATTTGACGTAGGAGATCACGTCTTCGTAAAGATAACACCTATGAAGGGTGTTATGAGATTTGGGAAGAAGGGCAAATTGAATCCGAGATTCGTAGGACCATTCGAGATTCTCGGAAAAGTGGGAACACTAGTCTATCGAGTAGCATTGTTGCCAAATCTGACAGGTTCACACAATGTGTTCCACGTTTCGATGCTAAGGAAGTATATGGCGAATCCCTCACACATACTAAGCTTTGAACCGTTGCAGCTATCACCGAACCTGTCATACAAGGAGAAGCCTATTCAGATTTTAGACCGACAGGAGAGGAGACTACGGAAAAAAGTTACCAAGTTGGTCAAGATCAAATGGCTGAACTATTCCGATGAGGAAGCTACTTGGGAGACCGAAGCCGACATGAGGAGTCGCTACCTGGAACTGTTTGGTAAGCCTTAATTTCGAGAACGAAATTTATTTAAGAGGAGGAGGAACTGTAGTGCCCAAAAACTAGTACACGTAAACCCCATGTATGATCGAATTTATTTATTTATTTAATAATTTAAGTAATACATACTATGTGTTAAATTATTTTGCAATTTAAGATGTTTTCACGAATTTTAGTTTTCAGACGAATATTAGATGTCGAACCGAGAAAAAAGACCGGAGACGATTAAGATGTTAAAAATTTAAAGTTATAATTTTTATTTTAAGTCAAGAAATCAAGTATTTTAAAGGATTTATAAATATTAGCATTTTTAGGGCTAAATTTAATTTATCGAGTGAAATAGAAATGTTAAGTATTTTAACTAGCAAAATTCGAAAATAAGGGATTTAAATACATCTACTCGAAATAAAATATTTTAATGATTATTTTTATTACTTGATTAATTAAATTAGTTACTAAGTATTTAATTAAGGATAGAATTTAAATTGTAGAACTCTTAATTAAATAGTTGGAAGGATAAATTAATAATTTAAATTGTTAGGGCTTGATTAGTAAATTTAATTAGTGTTTTAAATAAACTAAAACACCTAATTTACATCCTAATAATCTTTAAAAGACTCCTACCCTAATTCTACCTTACAATTCACGTAAAACACAAACACAACACACACACGCACACTCTCTCTCAAAGCACCAAACTCTCGGCCAAAGTTCTTGCAAGGAAAGGCTTGGAAATTTTTTTTCCTTCCACCATCAGCCTAGCCGAACACTCCCACAACATTCATTGATTAATTTAGCCACTTTCAAGCAAGGAAAACGCAGCACAACGCCCTCCGTTCGTCCTCCATTTTTCCCCGCGTCGATATTCGATAATTCGTGCGTTTTAACGCAAATGCATGTCTTAATCCTTTCTTTACGCATCGATCTTGCTATATTATATATTTTGATGTAAATCATGCATGAAAATTTGTTTGTTGTATGCAAAACATCATGCAAAACTATTTGAAACCGTTTCTGAAAATTCTAGTGCATGACACACGTTTTCTTGAGAATTCTCGATTGAAGGCTTCGATTGGATCCCCGGTGCTGCTACTGCTGTGTATGGCCATGAATTAGGTTCTTGTTAGGAGCCTGGTATGGGCTGGATATGGTTTAGAAAGGTCTGGTTGCGCATAGGAAAAGGGAGAACACAAGTTGCCTTTTTAGAGTCTAATCATGGGCTGTTTAGGTTTGGTAGTTCGTTTCTGTGCATGGGCTGGTCTGGGGCTCTTGGCTAGGGCTTGGGACGTGTCTTAGGGTCCTAGAATGAGTCTTGTTATGATGGTTCATGGTCTGGAGTGGCAGCTAGGTGGCTGGAACTAGAAAACTACAGCTGCACAGAATTGGTTCTCATGTGAGGGGTTGTCATGGTCTTGCTGGTGCGGTTCAGTGCATGGGCTGTTTAAGGGCTCGTGGCTGTGGAAGGTGAACCCCACACAGTGTGAAGCTCTGACAATGGTGTACGCTCAGGTAATTATAAGCTATATTCATGATTAAAATATGCAAAATGTTGCTCGGTAGTTTCATTCTTTTTTCCTTTTTTATATCCAGCAATTTCTTAATAATTTTCATATGGTCCACAGGTTATGGGCAATCATGTTGCAGTTTCAGTGGGTGGATCAAATGGCCATTTTGAACCGAATGTTTTTAAGCCTGTGATTGCGAGCAATGTCTTACACGTATGGCACACTATTTATTATATCAGTATTAATATCTCTGTCTTTATGCTATTTGCACTAGAACTCAAGTTACTCTTAATTAGGTGCCTTTGTGAAACATTGGGGGGTGGGGGGTCGGCTAATAATATGTAGGTAACTAGGTGAGTCTGGTAAAAAAATGGAACAGAGGCATGATATGGATATCATACAACCCAGTTTGGAAACTAGAGAATTTTATTGTATGGATGGAAGTTAGCTTGTGGTACTTTTGTCTGTCTGCACCATCTGACTGCAGTTTTGTAGGTGAGGCAGATGTAACTAATTTTTCCACTAAGTAGTAGATCAGCTCCTTTATTTTCATGTTTTTGTCCCTCTCTCTGTCCTTTATTTTCACGTGCTTGCCCCTCTCTCTATATTGATATACATGTGTGTGTCTGTGTCAATCATTGAGTATAGAAAATGATTTTTAATACTTGTAAATTTGTTGGTTAGTCGTTGAGATTGCTTGGGGATGCCTCTGTTTCCTTCGAGAAGAATTGTGTGAGGGGAATTCAAGCCAATAAATAAAGAATTTCTAAGTTGTTACATGAGGTCAGTCGCTATATGGCACGATTTCTTGAAATTTCATTTATTTAGCCGATGCATCACCCTTCGTCTAATGGAAAATCGATCCCTTCTTAACCTTGCAGTCCCTCATGCTAGTCACATCATTGAACCCTGTAAGTTTCCATATGCGCGTTAATTTTTTTATTCTATTTCATTTACACGTGTGTGTATATATCAATATTTATAAATGGAAAGCATTTTGTACACACGCAGACACACATACATATTTGAACTGTTGAATGATACCATTATTTATTATAGAAAATTGGCTATGATAATGCTGCCGCAGTTGCCAAGAAAGCTCACAAGGAGCGATTAACCTTGAAGGTTTGCTCTTCACCCTGAATAATTCATTATTAGCTGTCCAAATCTTACCGTCATGATTACACTGATCTCATCGATATTATGCCGGAGAATCTAATTGTTTCCAAGTGCATTAGCAGTGCAAAATATTGTTCTACTCGATAACAGAACGAGATGTTGATGGTGCAGGAAGCTGCCTTGAAACTTAGGGTTCTCAAATTTGAAGAATTTGATAGTCTAGTTGTAGCAGAAAAGATGATTAATTGGCCCCTCTGATCACTAATTACTAGTTGCGAGATATTCTTGATGGTGCAATTTTTTGGTGCTACATTTTTTGGTTTTCTGCATGGTTACGTTTAGGGAAGATTCCCACTATTATATTTTTGCAAGAAAAACAATAATCGATCCATGAATAAGATTTATAAAATAATTTATACACCGGCATTTTGGAGACTGAAGTTTGTTATTATTGGCGATGGCCTGTTGATGATTTACGATATATGTAAATAAAGAGATTCGGGCAAACCAACCTAACAATCAAAACTAAATGGTCTCCTTTCATCCAAGTTACTTTCTCTGAGCAAAAGGGAAATGTTTAATTCGAATTCGCAGTACTGTATTCTCCAAGTGAAAGCAAAGAAACATGAATTGGAACCATCTGCTCCTGCTTCTCTCCACAAAACACGGTCTCGGACTCTAAATCATTAATGGTTTAACTTCTTCTTCTTCTTTTTTTTTTTTAACATGTGGTGATGGCCTTCATGCTATCAAACATCACAAATCACAATTCCTTGCTTGTTAATTCAATAGGTCTCCGTTTATAGTCATTTCTCCGAAACATCCAACGTCATCATAAAACTTTTTTTAGAAAAAAAAAAAAAAGGAACAAAGTTAGGAATTTGGTTGGGTTCTGATATAAATTAAGGCTCAAACGAAAACAAAATGTGGTATGGTATAGGTTGATAATGTCCCAAAACAAAAAAAAAAAAAAAAAAAAAAAAAAGAAAAGAAAAGAAGAAAGTAATAAAGAATAATAAATTAAATACAATAATAAATGATGCGTGTTGAGTAGGGATGTTCATCGGTCGGTTCGGTTCAGTTTTCGATTTTTTATTTCGGTTTTTTCGGTTTTCGGTTTTAGAAATATATAATACGATATCCGAACCATTTTTCTTCGATTCGGTTCGATTTTCTACCAAAACGGTTCTGTTATTTCGGTTGGTTAATTCGGTTTTGGTATAATTATTTAAATTAATAATATAAATATATTGTAAAATATAATATGTTAACTTTCTACATGTTTTCTTAGTAAAATATTTAAATATAAGGTCTAAATTAATTAAACAAACAACAATCAACTAAAGATTGTTCAAAATAGTTTTTCATTCACTAAATATCATAACAAAATATATAATATAAATAAAAATATAAAAAAATTATTAATTTA
>NW_027359692.1:0-786 GCF_012295235.1 Primulina huaijiensis | reverse complement strand
TTTTAGAGCAAGGAGTGCTCTTTGGAAGCTTGTAGAAGTTCTTGTAATACAAGAGCTAAGGTGTTTACACCTTAGTTGGAGCCATCATCAGCCTCAAGAGATGGATAGGTATTTTTCTAAGCACACTATGTATAGTTTGTGTTTTTTTCGTATTTGCTACACCAAGATATGGAGGTGGCCGAAATTTTTACATAAAAATTTGATTTTTAAACTTCCGTTGCGCTTCCGGTCACCGTAACCGATCCCCTTTCAAGTGGTATCCGAGCTATGGTTACGATTTTGGTGTAGTAAATACATAATATTATGTTGAGGTTCATTTCTAACCGCATGAGATAAAATTTTGCATCGAATCAAGGCCGGTTTCGGGGGATTTTTGGGCAGCAAGTTGCTGCCCATTTCGGGCAGCTCGGGCTGCCCGAGGGGCTGCCCATTTCGGGCAGCAAGGGCAGCCCGCCCGAACAGCCCCTTTATATTTAATAAAAAAAAATTTTGTTGCCAGGATCCGGAGACGGAGCTCCGGCGACGGCGATGACGACTAGGGTTTTCAAAATATGTTTTGAAATATCAAAGTGTCACGGGCCTTGAGTTTTTGGGCCATTGGATGGCTAACACATTTGTGAAATTTAAATGGGCCAAAATATTTTTGGTGAAAAATGAGTTTTTTGGGCCCTTAAGTTTAAATTTACAAAAGTTGCAAATATTGTCTCTTGAAATAAATAATTTAAGTTGGACTTTAATTATTTATAGCAAATTGTGATTTACAAGAAATTCGGTTATAAATAAATT
>NW_027359691.1:0-846 GCF_012295235.1 Primulina huaijiensis | reverse complement strand
ATATTCCGGAAACTTTCACTAACATATGTTAGTTTCTAGCACTGAAGAGCAGCTCATCAAGAAAGTGGTGAGACAATTAAAGACACAATGAAAATAATGAGAAGTTGAGGTAATTCTTGCAAGCCCACAACTCGCTACACAAAAATACTCTTACAGAAGTTATTTTTTTCAATTATAAGAGCGATTTTTAACCGCTCCATCACTTGTACCACCGATTGCAAAATCGCTCTTCTGATTGATGCTCTTATATCTTATAGAAGCGGTTTTTTCAACCGGTGGTATAAGTTGAAGAACCGCTTCTATTGTTTATTTTAGGTGCGGTTTGATAATGCTCGTACCCATCACGTATATTTTCAACAGTTTCGAACCGTTTTTTTAGTTGTGTATTTAGGAACCGTTTCAATATGTTCTAAAAAGTGTGAAGTGTAAGAACAGTCTTACACTCGCTCAAATGCTCTGCAACTTTGCAAAATATCATCGCTATAGTTTCCCGTATTTTCCAGATTTTCATTATCATGGTATAAGTTTGTCAATCATTTTCCGGTGTTGTTTTCAATCGATCAAATCGTATATTTTATTTGAATATATTAGTTTAGAAAACTATAACTGATTGTTGAATTTAAATTTCACATATTTTATTAGAAGATAGTTTTTTTTTATAATGCTTTTCATTTAATTGGACAAATTGCACTTACACGTCCACATTTCCAAATTTGGAGTAAACAGAAATTAATCAGAACCACCCTTCAATTTGTACGAAAAGCAATGTAAAAATAATATTACCTCACTCAATTTTCTTAGACACAGATACATGAAAGGGTCCCTCAAAGCTCACGTGAAGAATAT
>NW_027359690.1:0-557 GCF_012295235.1 Primulina huaijiensis | reverse complement strand
CAATTAGTGCTAATGGGCTTTTAATTAAAAATAATGAGATTAAAATATATTTTAGGCTCATTATGCATTAAAGTAGTCTCATCAAGCCCAAAAACACTCCCTAAAATATTTCGTTTAGATATGTTTTTGAAAATATTGCCCGAACCCTAAAAAATTCCTCTGACTTTTTTGCTTATTGGTTTAAAATATGACCCGACGAGTAAATATACTCTACCGGCTCATTTTCGAAAATCCTCTATAATTGCACCGTATATATTAATAATTAAATGCAACGTCCGAAAAACCAAACCTACGTAAATCACATGCATGCAAATTGTTTAAATTGCTTAATTTTTTTTATTTTAGTGATTTTAAATGCTTGCATGATATTTATTAAATTATTAAAGGTATAATTACATGATTAGAGCACGTTTGGTACTATGGATTATCGTTGGATTACGCTTTTAGTCAAACGTTTGGTTGGTTTTTAAGAGAACCAGTAATATCCATGGGCCCGGGAATTGAGCACTGTGGAAACGTGAAAATGCAAGAAAAGAATCCCAAATTAAAGATGGTAT
>NW_027359689.1:0-286 GCF_012295235.1 Primulina huaijiensis | reverse complement strand
CACAACAACCATGATTTTTCAAATTCTTTTTAGCATTTTCAATTAATATATAAGCAAGCTATGATATTTTTATACAAAATTATATTCACTAAAAAATATTTTTTTCACATGTATATTATCAATTAAAAAACAAGATTACAGATTAATCAATTGATGTATTTTAAAAATTTTACAAACATGCATAGAAACCCACATATATGCATATGTAAGGATTAAATGATTTAACTTTACATATATGCATATGTAAGGATTAAATGATTTAACTTTTAAATAAGTATATTTATTT
>NW_027359688.1:0-367 GCF_012295235.1 Primulina huaijiensis | reverse complement strand
GATTATGACAAAAATCAATTTTCTCAACAAGTTGAGAAAATAAAACTTTCTAAAAACAACCAACAATATTAAAACATGAATAAGAAAGCAAAAAAAAAACGCCAACGAAAACTAGATTCACAGAAACACTCTTCAGCCAACTTCGTCACGGATGTTGTCTGCAGATGTTCCCAACACTCAAGGCAACACTTGCTATCGGCAGTCTTCAAGGCAGCAGCAACGTTGACAGTGTTTTTCTCTGAGATTCAGAACGTGCAAAGTGCGTGTATTACGTTGAGTAGAAAACGGCCAGCCCTACAAAGTTCTTGGTCTTCTTTTTTTTTTTTTTTATAGATGAGAGTCTTATCACATAAGGAAACCTATTAAA
>NW_027359687.1:0-2880 GCF_012295235.1 Primulina huaijiensis | reverse complement strand
TAGAGGTTTGGTTAACCTTCTAGATCATCTCATTTTATCGAGTTTATTCCCACCCATAAACTTGAACTTAAAAATATTACTGTCTTATCAAAGTTTATGATTATTGGGACACGTGTTGNAGAAAAGTGGAAGAAGTTTGTGCAGAAGTGGTTGCCTAGTTCGGTGAAGTCATTCTGTGAAATAGATAATAGGGCTGGCCTCTTGTCCCAGTTAGGCCCCATGGTCGTCGCCTTAACTTCGAAAGAACGTGAAAGTGTAGATAATAAAGACCATATCTCTTCGGAAGCTAGTCGAATTCATACCATTATAGATCAACTCAGGAGGACGTTTCATGTTGACTACTGGCAAAATTTTGTAGTTAGTCCAAATATGATCGTAGAGGTTTGGTTAACCTTCTAGATCATCTCATTTTATCGAGTTTATTCCCACCCATAAACTTGAACTTAAAAATATTACTGTCTTATCAAAGTTTATGATTATTGGGACACGTGTTGTCGTTATTGCTTTAAAATTTTCTAATGAATTTCCTCTCTTGAGTTTTAGTTGGCAAGCTCGTTAGTAAGAATTCCTTCTTCACATCTCTCTTGGAAGCTGAATCTGACCCCTGAAGGTGCCAAAACTCTGTTTTTTGGCACTTCGATTGGATTGGATCATATTATCTCCTTTATCGTGGAAACCATATCAAAGAAAAAGCCTTTTGGATGCCCATTAGGATCATATCTACTTGTTGGATGCCGTGGGCGTGGCAGGACTGAGCTTGCTAGAGCTCTTGCCAAGCAGCTATTTGATCACGAAGATTTGCTTGTTTTATGCGACATGTCTGATTATCATGATGCAAACTCGGGGCCACGTTTTCGTGATGATCTCTGTGGGTTAGTCCGAACTCACTGTTTTGATTTTCTTTTTTCTTTCCCCCCTTAACTATGTTCGTTCGAGCCTGAATTTTTTTTTCTCCTGAAGGGACACATTGCTTGGGAAGCTCGTTGACATTTCAAAGAAAAAGGCATATGGAATCCTCATTTTTGCGAATATCGAAAAAGCCTCTCCCTCCGTTTTAGAGATGATTGTTTCAATTCTGCATGAGGGGATATTCAAGAACCGTGAGGGAATGCTTTTCGATCTCACTGCTGTCTTGGTACTCATGAAATCCAATGCTGGAAATGATGTGTTCCTAAGGCCTTGTTGTTGCCTGGATAATGTTTGGAAAGTTAAACAAATAATATCTGGGCATCAGCAGCTGCAGGTAGAGCGTAAACATCAATGCTACTATATGCCTTTTTTGGAAAAGGTATCGCTATGCTTTCTCTTTAAGCTTTATTTATTATGCTTCTCTTTCAAATTATCTGCTTTGGTTCTTAATAGAGGAAAAATCTTCTAGGATTTTGTACCTAAACTTAAGAAACGGTTTTGCTTCCTCTGTCGCAGACATCGAAGAATTTCAATTCTGAATTCCTTGACCATCTAGACGAGGTGCTTGTTTTGCCGCATCCATCTCCTCTACAATATTCTGAAATTGCAAGGATACAACTGAGGAAATTAATTCCAGAAATGTTGAGCCCAATGCGGAAGAAAGTTATAGTTTATCTATCTCAAGCTGCATTGCTCTTGGACATTGGAGCTCTCATGGACGTGAGTTCTTACGCCTTGCCTTGTCTTATTTTCATTAGTTTTTGTTCATATACTGCTAGCTTAGATTAGTATGGCACACATAGCAAGCCATGTTCATGTGTAAGGTCTGATTTTCTTGTAGATGTTAGTATTTACAAGGGTGTTTTTTTTAATATTTTTCTTTTTACTTTTGCTTATTTTTTTTACCTTTTATTCAGTTATTCAAGTACATTTAGGTATTTGACCAATTTGATTGCATTAATTCCTCGTTTTAGCTTGTTTGTGGGGCGAGAGATTAAATCATGTTTTGTCTGCGTGCTTTGGGTTTATGCTTTGCGTATCTTGTGTTGAGGCCTTTAAACTAATTGTTCTAGTGCCAATGATTTCTTTCAGCCCGTTACTTTAGAACTGGAATAGCTTTGTATAGTTCATGAATACAATTTATAGCTCTTGGAAATGTTTGTTTATCTCTTGTTGTTGGTCTTATTAAAACTTAAGCTTAAATTAAACTACCTCTGTGCTCTATCATGTGACCGAAAATCCCGAAGCACTTTCGTTTTTCAAGTGATTTTGCATCGTTATTGACGGTAATAGCTATAGATATTGATACGTTGGCAATCTAATGAAATATTTGCGCTTGAAGTGGTGAAGGCCAATTGTTCTTTGACGGTTTCTTGAATGTTTTCTTGAAGGCCAATTGTTCTTCTACGGTTTCTTGAATGTTTTCTGGAATTCGAAGGCGTCAAACGTTTGAGCCTACCTGATACGTTCAACTGACTTTGAACAATTTAACAACAAAAATATATCAATTGAAGACTGTAAAATATGTGTATTAATGAGATTTAATCGGAAAAACAAAGAATTCCAAGAGTTGCCTATGCACAAATTCTCTCTAATCCCTAGCCAATGGTAGTAACAAAATGATATCATCACAAAATGCATATTACTTTCTTGATTGGGCTCTTGATTATTTGGGCCCATATCACTTGCTTCCTGTTTGGTAGGAAAATAGCAATTTTCTCCAGTGGATGACTTATTTTAGGCATAACATAGAAAAGTTTTGCGACGACCTTTTGCGCATCATCAGCGCGACCTTCCTGAAGGATTGTGTCTGAGATCTCGTTCTTGTTGTTTGATGTGATACACCTTAACAATAAAGAGTTAACGGGTATGCGAAACTTTTTAAAACTGTAATTGTCCATTTGATTCGTTTTAACTTGTCATCTACCTAGTGATTTGTTGATAAGAGTGTTGAAGATCTGAACATGTTTA
>NW_027359686.1:0-1110 GCF_012295235.1 Primulina huaijiensis | reverse complement strand
TTTTATGTACATGCTTTTGAAGATCTTGAAAGTTATTTTGCTTACAAAACTTTTCACTGTTGTGTGATATGTATATGTACTTCTGATAACGGTTCAGGTGTGTTGAGTCTTTAGGCTCACTAGCTGTGATTGATGCATGTGATCTTATGGTTGAGGAGACTGGAGGCACTGAAAACTGAGTAGGCTAAGCTGGGAGGCACGTGAAAACCTGAGGACCTTGCATTTTTTCCGCATATATGATTATATGGGTTTAAGCAATATTTTTAAATGATTTTGAATCTTGTTTTACGTTGTTGAGTTGTCAGACTTTTGGTATTACGTTCAAGTTTTTTTTTAAAAAAAGAAGACTAGGAGATTGATTACATTTTAAGNTTATATTTATTCAGTGATTGGATGAATTTTAAAATGCCGGATTAAAATTTTAAAATGTTTATGAGTGCGTCTATTTTCGGTCATATCTTTTAAAAAAAATATAAAATATTTCAGTAGAATTTTAAGGAGTAGACGTTTCAGTTGGTATCAGAGCAAGGTTTCTTGTAGAGAGTTGTGCCACCGCCAGCTATCACCTGCATATTTACATGATATACGTTTTACAATACATGTTTATCTGTCTATATGTTTTGAGATTAGATGCTTTATAAATTTTATGCATGTTACGAAATGAAATAAGAAATTATATAATTTTCATACATGTTGCCTTGTGGTGAAATTGGACATAATTAAGAAAGTGGCCGATGGGCGTTAGGAAAGGTTGAAAATGATTTGACTATATTGATTTTTTTGTTAATAGTACTGATGTTCTACTTTTTGGTTCATAAGTTAGTCATGAAGATTATGAATGCTTTTGGTATGTAAATTTTTTAAGAAAATACTGTTGATTCGTGGTTACTAGTTGAAATAATTTTCGAGAATTTCAAATAAAGAATAATGATTTGAAGACTACGACGATCTTTAGAAGTATAAAAATGTATAATTTGGGATTTTAGGTATTGATGGAAATGTAAGATTTGTTATGAGAATTGATATAGGGTTTAATAAGCTTATGATGATTGAAATTTATGTTATGAGAAACCTATAACATGGAATTAGGAAAGCGAAGAACTTATGGGC
>NW_027359685.1:0-1385 GCF_012295235.1 Primulina huaijiensis | reverse complement strand
ATCATATTCAATTTATGCAATTAAAATTATTTAATTAGCTATTTTCCATTTCTTAAATTTGCATGCAGTTGGATTACGTCATCTTAATTTTCGACCTTACAATTCCTCCCTCCCTTAAATAAAATTTCATCCTCGAAATTAGAACTTACCGAACAACTCTGGGTAGCGACTTCTCATGTCCCTCTCGGTTTCCCAAGTAGATTCTTCCTCCGAGTGATTTAGCCACTTGCCTGGATCATTGGTATGACTTTATTTCAGAGTCTTCTTTCTTGCCTAACCAAGATTTGTATGGATCTTTCCTCATAAATCATTTTTGGAGTCAATTGCAGAGGTTAATAATTTAGTACATGTGAAGGGTTCGACATGTACTTTCGCAGCATCGATATATGAAACACATTGTGTACTCCGGATAGCATCGGTGGCAATGACACTCTATAGGCTAGTGTTTCAATCCTCTCCAAAATCTCAAAGGATCCTATGAATGTTGCACTAAGTTTGTCTTTCTTGCCAAATCTCATAACACCTTTCATGGGCGCTATTTTCACAAAAGCGTGGTCGCCTACTACAAACTCTAGCTCTCTTCGTCGTTTTTCGGCATAGCTTTTCTGTCGGCTTTGTGCAGTCTTCATTCTATCTCGAATTTTGACTACTAGCTCCGCTGTTTGCTTGATCAAGTCCGGACCAAATTCTCCTCTTTCACCAACCTCGTCCCAATGTATGGGTGATCTATACTTCCTCTCATATAGTGCCTCATAAGGAGCCATCTCTATTGATGATTGATAGCTATTATTGTAGGTAAACTTCACTAGTGGCAACTTCGGTTCTTAACTTCCTTGAAAATCAATGACACAAGCTCGAAGTAGATCCTCCAAAATTTGAATCGCTCCTTCGGACTGACGATCAGTTTGAAGATGGAATGATGTACTGAATAATAATTTAGTCCACATAGCTGCATGCAGACTCTTCCAGAAAGATGATGTAAATCTCGGATATCTATCATAAACAATAGAAACGGGAATCCCATGTAGACGAACTATCTCTCGAATATACAACTCCGCATACTGAGTCATGGTGAAAGTCGTCTTGATAGGTAGAAAGTGTTCTGATTTCGTAAGACTATCTACTATCACCCATATAACATTAAACCCTTTGATAGTTCTTGGCAGTCCCACAACAAAATTCATGGTAATATTTTCTCATTTCCACTCGGGAATAGGAAGTGGCTTAAGTTTTCCCGCTGGCCTTTGATGCTCTGCTTTAACTTGCTGACATGTCAAACATTCGGATACAAATCACAGGATATCTCACTTCATGCCCGGCCACCAATACAATAATTGAAAATCCTTGTACATCTTCGTGCTTCCAGGATGAATGGAATATGGCGT
>NW_027359684.1:0-431 GCF_012295235.1 Primulina huaijiensis | reverse complement strand
CTCTCGAATTTGAGTGAAAATACTTGAGTGCGAGTGAATTTTATTATTGGTATCTTGTTGGCGTTTGTCGATTGATTTCGTTGTTATGACGTTTGTCGATTTATTTCATCCGAAAATTCACCATTATTTCTTTTTGGTATCTTGTTCTATTTTCTTTAGAGAGTCTTATTCAATTGCCTCTCACAGTCAAAAAAAAATTATATATTCAAATTGCTTGTCTACACAGTTTAAGTGAGTCGATCACATTTGTTAACAAGTTGAACTTGATTGTTTGATATACACAAATACAAAGCTTGAGCACCTTGAGGGAACTCTCGAATTTGAGTGAAAATACTTGAGTGCGAGCGAATTTTCTTTGGAGTTAACGGTGAGTAAATGTTTTAAGCAAAAAAGTATAGAGAGGAGTGACGAGCGTTATTTCTTTGGAGTGA
>NW_027359683.1:0-360 GCF_012295235.1 Primulina huaijiensis | reverse complement strand
GTTCAACTTCTATAGTTGAGGGAGTATCTTTAATTTCTTCAAGTTTTATCATCTTTCCTTTTATATCTAATAGTAACTCCTTTTCCAAAAAGGTGGTATTTCTTGAAACAAACATTTTTGCTTCATTGGGGATGATAGAAATAATATCCAATAGAATTTTTTGGATATCCTACAAAGTAGCACAAAGTGGATCTACTATCCAATTTGTCTCCCACTGTCTGCTTCACGTAAGCAGGACATCCACATATTCTCATGTAAGAATATTTGGGAGTTTTTCCCATCCATATCTCACATGGTGTTTTATTAACTGCTTTTGTATGGACATTATTCAACAACATTGCCGCAATTTCAAGCGCAAAG
>NW_027359682.1:0-33605 GCF_012295235.1 Primulina huaijiensis | reverse complement strand
AACACAAATATTTAACACATTTTTAAATAATTTTTCAACAAAACTAACTTGATAATACACAGTAAGCAACTCATAAAATTGCAGAAAATTTTAGACCAGCAATTTTAAACCATGTGACCTGAAAAAGTTTCACTGTAAAAACTTCAAAGAAAGAGAGACGTAGACAAGGCGAAGCATGTGACCTGCAAAGTTTTTTAGCTTTGCCTTTGTGGCTTCCCATTGTCCCCTTTGAATCAATCACACACGTCTTTTCAGTTCAAATCACTGAATATGAATCTATAAAGTAAGTTTTTTTTATTCCCCCAAAAAATATAGAACTAGCTTTTCCTCCTTTATAAACCCAAATCTTAACTTAATAATTTATAGTACCTAAATAGTAAATATCAACTTTCATTTCATCTTACGCTGTCCCCATCTGTGTCTATGATGCTTTGGACTCTAGCAGGATTTGTATCTTTCTGCCAAATATTATATTGTGTCGTATGTAAATTACTAATAGAGTGGAAGATGCTAATCTTGAGTGAATATTTTGTGATTTGTGAATAACAATCACGTAATTAAAGCTGATTTCTGGATATATTCTACTACGGCTAATGAAATTTTCTGTTGCTTGGTTCAAAATTTGATACAACGTGGAATTCGCAAGCTAAGATTCCCAAATCTCAAGGCTCCTGAAATTTCAGGTTATCTGTTTTTGCAGCTTCAAGAAATTCCCTTCATTTTCTTGGTTTTACTACGCCAATTTTTTTTATTGAAGACTCTGTTTTTTTTTTTTGGTTCAGGAGTTCACTTTTTTTCATCCGGGCTTTCTTTTATTTCACCATGTTCAAAATCAAAGCTGGCAATTTGAGTCGAGGTTGTTTGGAGGTAAAAGTGGGAAAAGTTAGCATTTCTCTACACGGTTATGGTAGGCTTGCTTTATGAGGTTCTGATTCTGGTGGGCACCTTTTTGGCTGAGGTGTTTGGATAATAATAATTCAATGAGTGGAGGATGTGTATCATTGTGAGAATGGCTTATTCTTGAAGCCAAATCAAAAGTTTTCCGAGAAGGTTAAATAAGTGGAGATTTTCAGGGAATGGAAAGGTTGATTTATCTGTTGTCGAGCTTGGTGTTTTTTATGTTGGTGGAGGGCTCTTATTCAATTCTATCTCCTTCTGGAGTAAATTATGAAGGTGCTTCTGAAATTTCATTTTTTCCTTTTCACAAAATGGTGAAAGTTTGATCCTATTCAACTTATATATGATTGATGGTTACCTAAAACTTATTTCTTTGAAAGCTAACCCATGTGTATTTACTATAATTGTTATTTCTGCAAAAAAATTTAACCAGATTCGGTCTCTTTTCTTCTTGGATATCACTTCAATTCTCATACTTTAGAGTAGTCATTTTATGTTGCAAATGCACATATTAGTACCATTTATCTTTATTGTTGAAAATGAATGGATAACTACTGTGCTCTGCTTATGAGAAAGAAACAAAGGATGAATACGTATTCATAGTTCTTGGCTGTGACTTGTTTTTAACAAATTATTTGGTTTCTTTAACTGGATGCAGTTGTAGCTTTGATAGCTATAAAGAGTGATTTACATGATCCGTATAATGTGATGGAGAATTGGGATGCGACTTCTGTAGATCCTTGTAGCTGGAGGATGGTCACCTGTTCCCAGGATGGCTATGTTTCTGCTCTGTAAGTTTCTATCACCACTCTTCTTGCTGGAAACTGGAGAAATTTATCTAGCTTGGTGGTTTTTCCCGTAATATTTAGCTTAATATTTAGCTTCATAATCCAGGGCTGATCCGAGAATTCGGGAGAGGGCACTAGACGGAATTAGACAGTGACTCAGTGGAAATTTTTTTTTTTGGAGGGAGGCGTAATTTTCAGACAATTAATTATAAAATTCGAAACTTTTTCATCTTATAGCCTGCTAGATCCGCTCTGCACTTGGAAGCGAGATTTATCAAAATGAGTATCAGTAGTAATTAGTTTTGTATTCTTTCTTGCTTTTACGGATCTCTTTCACTAAAGTTGACGGGAAGAATCTGCTTTCCATCAGAATTCTCTATAAGCTAAAATGGGATGTACTCTGAAATTTGATGACGAGGTCATATGAAGTAATAATGTCTGTCACTGATCCTTGATGATAGTAATTTTTGCTTGTTATCAGAGGGCTACCTAGCCTGAGCTTGTCTGGAACCTTGTCGTCTAGGATTGGAAATCTTACTAATCTGCAGTCTGTGTAAGTTATTCCTGTCCACCATGTTCTTGTTTATTCTAATTTTTCCTTAAGTGCAAATTATTCAACACACTGAATTATTCTTAGAACCATTGTAACTAACAAGCTGAATATTTCTTCCATTTGGGCATATGTAGGTTGCTGCAAAATAATAATATTACAGGTCCATTTCTGGATGTCATTGGGAAATTAGAAAAGCTTCAAACACTTGATTTGTCCAACAACAAGCTGTTTGGTGAAATACCCGATTCTGTTGGCAATCTGAAGAACTTGAATTATCTGTGAGTTTTAAGGATTTTTGCCACTAAATTTGGGTCTTTGCATGTTCTTTAGATTGATTCATATTTTACGGTTCTTCGAGCAAGACAGGCGTCTTAACAACAACAGCCTCAGGGGACTGGTACCCAACTCTCTTGCCAAAGTCGAAAGCCTTACCCTCGTGTATGTTACACCTTTCGATTTTCCTTTTCCCAATCAATGTTGATTGTGTAAGTAAATCAATTAGTTCCATGCATTCTTGAATAATTAAAGACTTAACATTATTTATGAACTCTTTCAGGGACCTTTCTTTCAATAATTTAAGTGGTCCTTTGCCAAAAATTTCTGCTCGAACATTTAAGTAGGTCATCTTTCTGTTTCTCTAACATATAATCTCTTGCATTATAATTGTCTCATTTCTGGAATTTCCCTTTCAGAGTAGTCGGAAATCCTTTGATTTGTGGACCAACTTCGCAGAACAATTGCTCTGTACTCTATCCAGAATCGCCGTTCCCACCAGATGCTGTTAAAGGTATATTTCACTTCCTCCCCGAGCATTTCATTGCTTCTATGGTCTCTAAATCTCTCTTTTTTCCAGAACAATCAAACTTGGGAGCAAAACGCCATGTTGCCATTGCTTTTGGAACGAGCTTTGCCACTGTGATTTCAATAATCATTATTGTTGGCTTGCTCAGTTGGTGGAGATGCAGACACAATCAGCAGATTTTCTTCGATGTTAATGGTAAGTTCAACTTAACATGTTTGTTGTGTACCTAGAGTAGCTTATGAGAAATGACATTATATTGGCAGAACAATATGATCGGGAGGTACGTTTAGGCCACTTAAGAGAATATACATTTAAGGAACTCCGAGCTGCAACGAGCCATTTCAACTCAAAGAATATACTGGGGAAGGGAGGATTTGGTATTGTATACAAAGGCAAGTTGCATGATGGGACTGTGGTGGCTGTCAAAAGGTTAAAGGATTACAGTGCTGTGGGTGTTGAAATGCAGTTCCAGACAGAAGTAGAGTTGATCAGTCTGGCTGTTCACAGAAATCTTCTCCGCATTTGGGGGTTCTGCCTGACTGAAAATGAACGTCTTCTAGTTTACCCATATATGCCAAATGGAAGCGTTGCATCTCAACTAAAAGGTCTGAAATTCTTTTTCCAACATATGAAGCTAATTACTGGCTGCCCCTTGTTTTTCCGAATCGAGCTCATACAAGTGAGGGCTCTACTCAATAGGTTTTGCTAACATTTAGTTTCTACAAATTCCCAATTTACAAAAATGATTGATCAAAGTTGATAGAGAGTCTATCATAGACTTATATAGAACTTCCCACCACAGCTATAATCATATGTACGACAGTGGTATTACCAACTTAAAAGTTTAGAGTCTTGACTAATGTACATGAGAGACCGTATGATTTATTGTTGAAGCCTTGAACATGAGTGATCGGTATAAAATTCTCATTGTTTACTTGGATATGAATATATGATTAGCTTTTGTTTATAGAACATTTTCATGGAAGGCCAGTTTTAGACTGGTTCCGGCGTAAAAGGATAGCATTAGGCACAGCACGGGGCTTGACATATTTACATGAGCAATGTGACCCTAAGATTATACATCGTGATGTCAAAGCAGCCAACATTTTGTTGGATGAGGACTTTGAGGCAGTTGTTGGAGACTTTGGACTGGCAAAGCTTTTAGACCATCGGGATTCTCATGTGACAACAGCAGTTCGTGGAACTGTTGGCCACATTGCTCCGGAGTATCTATCAACTGGTCAGTCATCTGAAAAAACAGATGTTTTTGGGTTTGGAATCTTGCTTCTTGAGTTGATAACTGGCCTGAAGGCTGTGGACTTTGGGCGGGTGACTAACCAGAAAGGAGTGATGCTGGATTGGGTATGTTTCCTCTCCAACCCTCCTTTTATTGGAAAAATAAGGGCGAATCTATCTGTCTTAGAATGGGAAATATAATTTCAGAGCTTTACATGTTTGAGATGGGACTACTGTTATCCCACCCTTGCGTTGGATCCTAGTAACATTAGTGAAAGGAACTAACTAAAATTTTACGTGAAGAGATTAGCTTGTTTACAAAAACAATTATGAAATCTCGGTGTATGGTCTTATCACCTTTGTTGTATCTGTCCCTGACTATAGCATCTGTCGTTTTACTGGTTTTTTTCTTTTCGTGTTCTCAAAACTCGGTCAAATTATTTCAATTTTAGGTGAAGAAGCTCCATCAGGAAGGGAAGCCAAACCTTATGGTGGACAAAGATTTAGAAAACAATTTTGACAGGATGGAGTTGCATGAAATGGTGCAAGTAGCGCTCCTTTGTACTCATTTCAATCCATCTCATCGCCCCAAGATGTCGGAAGTATTGAGGATGTTAGAAGGCGATGGTTTAGCTGAAAAATGGGAGCAGTTACAAAATTTCGAGACTCCAAGGTACCGTTCATCTGAGTGTTGTTCTCAAAGATATTCCGATTTCATCGAGGAGTCATCACTTGTGGTTGAGGCTATAGAACTCTCGGGCCCAAGATAGAATTCGATACTTGTGTTCTAGTTCTTTGTACATATTGTTTAATGTCATTACATGTACGTAAAAGGTTAAGAAATTTTGTACAAGGTTTTAGTTCTCTGTTCATGTGGAGCGTCGGAATTATTTTTGCTTCATCAAAATTCAGGAAATGTTGTGTGTATATGGTGCGATTTATTCGTGAATCATTTTTGTTATATTGAGTGTTTGTTTCGAACTAGTTTAGATAGTGAATTGAACTCGATTATATGTTGATTTTTTATTTTTTATTTAGCTCGAGCTTGATTCGACTGCTTCTTGAGTTACTCGGATATCAAGTGGTCGAGTCCAATGAAGTAAATTTTTCGAGGAGTCTCAAACTTCAAATGGATAACACCACACAATATGCCTTCGTTTTTTATGAAACGAGAACTGGCTGTTATGTGTGTATTATAATTTAAATCACATGCATGCATGGCCTGTTAAATTAATTAAAATCGAATTAATATTACACCTCAGTCCAAACACATGCACGTCTACATATATATATCGTGTACAAGCGTGTATATAGACAGAGTCATGTGTTGCTCCACTCGGGCGGTAGATTTTTTCCTGTTTTTTTAAACAGCAGTTTTAGTCTAATTTCTCAATAGAATACCAACTCAACCCGAGTTTAGAAAATTTCAGCTCGGCCTAAGAGAAAAACACAAGATGTAAAATTAAAACCACGATCGTGTGGTGAATATTCAAAATCATTAAAAATAAGAGAAGAAGAAAAGAAATTTTAGCCGAATCCACAATGACTTGCCGGGTAGATGCATGCATGGGAATATAAGGTTGTTGGATCAGAATTAATATCCCATGCAAACTTAGACGTTTTTGCTCACTCCATTTCCCTAGCTGGCTTTTGATCAAGATACACCAAATTCTTCGTTCCAACAAATTCTTGCTAGCTAGAGTATCGACTTTTTGATGCTGGTTGTATACAAAGGTGGTGGGGAATAATTGGGTTTTAAATAGAAGGTGATCTTTGGGAATTGGTGGATGATTATAAATAAATATGCGTCTTTTCATAATAGAATAAAATATATTTATGTGATTATTCTTTTTGACTTAATTTCTAAATCGGTGTTATTTTTTTCAAATTTGAGATGAGGCCGCGTAAAAGAAGTTATATATATATATTAAAACAATGGAGAACAGAAAAACGAATAATATATATCAGAAAAATTATTGTTGTTTGTTAGAACAAATGATACAAATGGTGCGGTTTAAATAATAAAAAAGCATTCCCCACCTCCTTATTATCATGATCACTTTTGATAAATGGGTTCCATTTCTTATGTGTGTGTATCAGTGAAATNTATAACACTTTAAAATCCATAAGTCAACTTGATTCCAACCCAAAATGAATATATCGATTGGGTCAGCCCACACATACAAATGGATTGGTACCCAAAATTAGAGTCCGTGACTACAAATTCAACTATATATTATAATAAATTTTGGTTATTTTTACGATATACATAAAATAAATAATTATTATACTGGTTGGTAATGTGAAGTTGTAAATGACAACTTATAAGATTTGTTTTTATAGAAACTTCAAAAAAACTATATATGAAATTTGAGATATATATTTTAAACAATACATCGATTCACCAACCGATGCAATCCATGATTTGTTTAGCAAGGTAAAGAGAAGTCATTCAATATGTATCATTGTTTTTTGATAAATAATTTAAAGGGGATAACCTAGCTTCAATTATTATTGTTAAAATCATATATTTATCATTAGATCAAAAGTTATTGTTATTAGTCGAGGTACAATTTTATTTTTTATACTCGCGACAACGTAGAATGCATTTACTTGGATGCTAATGGATCAGGCTGTTAAGCTCATGAGTCCGAGAAGCTGCGTGTCTATATGTTGATGTTATCTCATATTTTTATAGATAAGTTTTATCTTTTACTTACCGTCGACCATGTCCCCAACAGAAATACAATATTCCCCGTTAAGTTTGGCAGATATATTTTACGCCTACCTAGCCAACCAGATTAAATGGAGCAACTTAATCAGCTTGATGCACAAGAACTTCTCAGGATATCACGGATCTCAGTACTACTCTCAATCATAAATGCTACACCCAACAATCCTCACAAGAAGTATAGAAATATCATTCTTGAGAGATTCGAATACATGAGTGCTAATGGATCAGGTTGTTAGGCTCATGAATTCAGTAATGTAATGTCTATTTATTGTGTTGTCTCATATTTTTAGATATAAGTCTTATAATTTCTCTATCACCGGTCATGTCTTTAATATAGACAATATTACCCGTTAAATCTTGTATCCTTATTTTACGTTCATCTAACAATCATATCAAAAGCGTAAAGTCAAAAGCTTAGCGTTCAAGAATTTCTCAAGAGATCATTTATCACATTATTATTCTCACACATGCACATTTAGCACAACAATTACTATGAAGATTATAACAATTATTAATTGATGCCATCCAATCCAAGATGTATATGAATGTCTCTTGGACTTCAATATAAAATATTATCACTTTCTCCTAAAATGGTTAAGAATCTTGTTTATCTTTTGACCACGAACTGTCTCATCCGGAGGTCCATCGTTACATAACATTCGCGACTGATTATTTTAAAATTCAGCCACGAATAGATTAATATATATATATATATATGGCTCCACCAAAATTTAATTTAAACTCTCAAATATGAAATCTGCGTCAAACTGTCGGAAAATTTGGAAAAGCAGCACATTCAAAATATAAAGCGATTATTATTCCCTTCTCGATTATATAGATTTTTTTTAATCTCTAGTATATTGTAAATTTTTATATTTAGTAATATTTTTTGTTAATATATTTATATTAACTATGTTTTGGAAAATGATGAACTTTTTTTTTTGGAATTAAACAATGATAAAATACGAATCTTGTTTGTAAATTTTATTTTTCTATTAATCTATTTTTTTAATTTGTGTGAAAATTAAATAATTCTTTATAGTTAGGATGGACAAAGAAATTTATTTTGATGAACAAGGATGAGTACGCTCATTTCTTGGAGGTGACTTTATAATAATTTATATTATATATATAATCCTATATTTTAATAGGCGATGCTTTTTAACATAGCTTGTTTCCCTCTTGATTTCAGGGGGTCTGAGATTAAAGTGAATGTGAGAGTGCTTAAACAAAAGAACGAGGTTTCGTTAATTAATTAATATTCTAATCATAACAAATTTTTTTATTAAGATGTACTTTACACCTTGCTAATGTGTGTTTTTTTTTTTTGGGATTTTGGTTGCAAAGATGATTTTAATTAATAATGTTTAGCAATTGATGCGTAATTAGTACTGAGAATTTTTTTGTGTAAAATATTTGAACATAGTATTAAAATTCGATAATTTAAAGATGATTTTTATAAGATTTTATAATAAACAATTAGATTAATTATTTAAATATGAAATTTTAGAGATTGTCAAATTTATAATATCTCATCATAATTTTTTATATTACGTGTGGTACGATCGTTTAAGTTTTTAAAAAATTGATTATAACAAAGCTTCCGGTTATCACGGGTTATAATGAATTAGCTTTGTATTTATGAAGAGCGATGGTTTTGTCCACCCATATATCTCGTGACATAAAATTCACAAAAACATTTTTTTAGTAGTATAAAAATATAATCTATTTGTCCGTATTATTGACGAGGACTTGAACGTAGACCCGAAACTTCTTTATCTCAAACAAAAACAGTACAAAGAAACAATTAAATCTATATAAATAAAGTAGCAAAACTACTCACAATCGACGAGACTGGAACCTGAGACCAACAAGTCTCAGGGTTTCAACCTTAAAAATTCACAAAAACACTTGTGAGATATTTCACGTGTCAATTTTGTGAGATGAATCTCTAAACACATCCTATTAATGAAAATGTGTTATATTTTATGCTAAAAAATTACTTTTACTTTTAAAAATAAGTAGAGTTGACCCGTATAACGGAAATAGATTTTGAGATCGTATCACAATAGACATATTCCATAAAATTCGAGACCTTATAATTAACAATTTGATAATATATGCATACGTGAGACCGAACGCTTGCTATTTTATCAAAAATTATAGCTGGTGGTGACGGTGTAACTCAAATATTTTAAACCGTACAAAAATATAATCGTCATGATTCAATCGCTCAACCCAACAACATAAATAATTATTGTATTTCAATGGTTACAATCAGCCATTCAACATCCATAACCCTTAATTTAGTATCCAGTTTCGATATTCAATTTACGAGTGAAAATATGGATCATGATTGCTGATCGTTCTAAAAAATAAATTCATGAGGTACTCATGTTTGTTGGTTTCGTATGATCGAATGAAATTGGGACACAATCAGAATTTAAGGATATGATTAAAAACTTGAAAATAAGAGAAAACTATAAAGTTATAATATTAAATCATCCCGATTATAGATAACATACATCCAAAATTAGTATAAACAAAATTTTAGTTTTTAATTTATGATTTTATTCAAGATAAAAAAAATTCTGAACTCGGTGTTTACATAAAAATATGATTAATTTTTTTCCTTCACATGATTTAAATTTTAAAATGAAGTTTTAAACCTCAAACAAAAATGTTTACTGTAATCGACATATAAAAAATAGTAGTTGATAATATTTTCATATCATAATTAGACAAGAATATATTGGTTATATTTAATTTGATAGACAGATTCATCAATCAATCTCTAAAAACAATAATAATGTATAATAATATAATTTAGAGTAAAAAAATAAATAAAATAAAAGTAGATAAAAATGGTTTATTAGGTAATGGGAGAATGAATGCTGCTCTCAGCTTTAACTGCAAACATATCACATCAAATCAGTCAAATCAAATCAATCCATCAATCAAAAATTGCTCCCCCCAACTTGCTTCTTCTTAGCTTTTGTTATATTACTTTTTATTTTTTCCAAAACTCACCGAACTATTTAATTTGTGAATCATTCCGGTAACAGTAAAATAAATAAATAAAAATCGAATCTCAATTTTTACATATTATGTTTGGTATTATTTATTAATACAATAAAACTTTATATGTAGTGACGTGAAACATGAAATTTATATATTCTGTTTAAATGCACAATTTCATTAAAAAAAATATTTATTGTTATAGAGCTTCGATTTAAAGTTTTTGTTAAGAAATAAATATTTTTTTTACTGCTAAGTAAAATCACTTCAAAAAATTTGAACCATCATTAACTTAATTGATTAATTTATATTTTTATTATCAAAATAAAGATTAACTATTAATGACATGGATGTTGCATGATATATCTGTTCATGTGTACGGTAATAATTAGCTATAGTAGTAAAATCGAAAGTGATCAATATTCGAACTAATTTGATCTATTGATCTTCATCTGGAGACATTTAATACATTATATATATATATATATATATATATATATATTTTGTTGGGAAAATTACATTTAGATTACGTAAATATTATGTTATTTATGTGATATTATATTACACATCAATTCACGATTTTAATTTATTAATCAAGTTTTTAATTTTTTTTCAGTAACGATAACATGATATAAATATATAAATAATGTTTGTCGTCACATTAGTAATTTTATACAAAAAACCAAAATTATCTAAAAAATTAATTTATTGAAATTTTTGTTGTTCCTTAATTTACCGGAGTAAATCTTACAAAGTACAATGAATAAAATATCTCTTAGCCTTATTTCAGTTTGTTAGAAGAATGATAACTCAATAAATAATTGAAAATCATCAATTTAAGGGTTTTATTATTAGAAAAAATAATAAAAATGATGGTTCCCTCGAGCAGCTTCAAGACCCAAACCTCGATCTCTTTCAGAATCGGTTAATTATATTCTCGAAAAATATAAGCACCAAGTCACGGCGATAACCCTTCCACCACAGCCGCTGCCACAGCCACCGCCGCTACCAGCTGTCTCGGGAACTCTGACACTCCGAACAGTCCTGTTGTTTAGTTATCTTCCTCGGAGTACGAAAGGATCATCTATTTATTGCTAAAGTGTTGCGTGAAGATTCTTCGAACACATATTCTTTCACTGCAGTGGAAATATTTTACGAGTTCTAAATCAGTATATGGATGAAATATATGGAATTCACTCAACAAACACCGATCATGACTACGCAGACAAGGCTTTAATGTCTCCCGAGAATCTCATAATTCCAGCTGAATACCACCAATATTATTACCCTTCTTTTGTTTACTCCGCCGACCAGCGCCACCGGATTCCGGTGTATGGATCGGAGGGATTGGGATTCCATAGTTCAGTGCCATCTGAATCAACTTCCATGAATGTTCAGAATCAAAGAGAAGGAGATGATGAAAATGAACAGGCTGATTCGAGGGCGCTTAAGGCCAGAATCGCTTCACATCCCTTTTACCCAAAATTACTTGACGCCTATATTGACTGCCAGAAGGTTTAAATAATTTGAAAATTTTGTTTTTCCCGTGTTTTCGAGAATTGATTCTATTATATATGACTTCGCTGTTGATGGATAGCTGATGTACATATTTGATCATGGTTTGTGGGTTTTTGTGCGATGATTTCCAAATAAAAATCATGGGTTTTTGGTGGATGGTTTAAAAAATATTTTATTTGATTATTTGTATAAGCAGAAGTTTGAAGTCAGCTGCGAATTTCTATTAACTGTGTTTGTCTTACATGATCTGAAGGTTGGAGTTCCTCCCGAGATAGCTTGTTTACTGGACGAAATCCGGCGAGAAAAGGATTTACACAGACAAGATACAGTTGCAACGTGCATAGGAATCGATCCTGAACTCGATGAGTTTATGGTCTCTCTCTCAAAAACACCCACTAAACACACACCAGTAAATTCCATCGTTTGCGCTCGTTGAAATGATCCTTATTTTTTTTGAAGGAAACATATTGCGACATACTGATGAAATACAACTCGGATCTGTCAAAGCCATTTGAAGAAGCTACATCTTTTCTAAACAATATTGAAACACAACTCAGCAATTTAAGCATAGGTAATCCCATATTCACGAGTTTTCTCTCTACACACACAGTTTTGTGCCTTTTCTCTCGTTTGTTTGTGTAGTTTATGAACGAAACCATTTAATTCCTTAACGTCCATGCGTTTATATTGTGTTTAGATTCCGTAGAGAAATCTGACCCTGATAACGAAAGGGTTTCCCGATTAAATCAATCATCCTACAAGAATCATAAAACCCTTAACTTTGTGGGTTGCCAGTGTTTCTCAAAGTTCTTGCTTTTGTTTTGTTTTTAATAATTTATAATAACAGTAATAGATAGCAAGTTATAACTTTTTATTCAGAACTGTTTTCCAGACATTGCCGATCTATATATTTTAATTAATTTATGGAATGTCTGTTAAGTGTTACTGTAACATGTATTCTCTCTTTTTTGTATGTACAGTTAAGAGTAAACCTTAAACGAAAAGTCAAGGCGTAATCTACCATTAAAAAAAACACTGCAAAACTGTGGGCACGCGTCTCCTTTTTCTGTTGTCTTCGGTTTTAATTATTTTGGAGTTTTGATTAGGTTCATTTCCCTATCAATTTTCAAGGATTAGTTTTTATACCCAAGTAACATAATTCTAAAGATTAGTTCCGAATCTTGAAATAAAATCTAGCAAATCAAGGTTCTCTCGGGGTAGCATGATGGATCTTCAGGAAAATGGGATTTATTGACCGTTGTGTTAATGGATTTACCATTTGTTTGTTTTTTCAAGGTTTATGTGATGTGATATCTCACGTTCTCCAGTTAAGGACGTTTAGTTTAGTACCAACAATCTTGATCGTGTTTCGAAACCTATTTGTGATTTAATGTGCGCGTGAAAACAAAGAGTTGCAGCATATAAATCTTGAGAGAGAATGGAAAATTTTATATAAAGAAAATTTGAACTATATTACTCTTTCGATGGATGAATTTTGGTTCTTGAATTGTGGTGCTATGCAATATATATAATATATGACGTCTGTGATAGAGTAATTTCAAGTTCCAATGATTATTTGTTGGCATGAAATACGAGAAATGAGGCATTGGAAAGCGTTTTTCAGTGCTAATTGTTGGGAAGTTAAAGCTAGCGCTGTGTCTTCTCTTTGAGCATGCAGTTAATATAATTAAACGATTTTATTTTATTTTAAATAGAAAAGATAATTTACTCGCGGAAGATGAAAAGATGAGTATTTCCAGCTAGAATAAGCTTTGCTTGAAATATTTTAGCTATCTTGCATGGATTTAGGATCATAAAACGTATATTTGATTTCTGAAAACAATGCCTATTTGAGCATTTTTAAGAATGAATTTGCCTATCCGCTAGTTTTTTTTAAAGGAAAAATACCCTTTTTAAAATTCGAAAATCCAAATGGACTCGATCGTTTTAACAGAAGATAAATTGATGTAAACATTGATCGTCCTAGCTGCTGGTTACGCTGTAAAGTTGATATATATATATATATATATATTTTTTGACGATCGACATAATAAATTAGATTAGATAAAATGGGGTTTGTGATGATGTCATTATACATAATGTGTTATTTTAGGGATTATTAGAATCTTTGATGAGTTTGCATTGTCTGAACTCTAATAAATAATTGAGAGCGAAGTGTGTACTTACTTTTATGTGGTTTAAGTATATATAATTGGGATCTGTTATTAAATCACATGCATGTCTTTTACATTTATTATATGTGTTGGATAGAGAAAGTTGCACTTTTATTTTATACATTCTTCATGTCCGGAATTGAGAATTTATCATCTAATTTATCATCTGCATGGAGTTTCATTCATTCACACACACACACACACACACACACACACACACACACACACATATATATATATATATATATATAGTGGCAATTATTTGGCTCAAATACCAATGATTTACATGTCCGTCGATGGTTGAGAGTTTCATGATGGTATTGAAATAGATTATTATTCTAGGTTTTGAGCTCGATTTATCTTTTAGCCTGTAATATTGGAGTTGATGCCTGGTTACGTAAGATGGGGGGGAGAGAGACGAGGGGCTAGTAGCTATTGGAAGTATCGAATGTGGAAAAGCCCGGGTAAGGCGGGTGGTCGAATTTTCACATGGACGACCGGGGTTTACGCTGAAGGCCCGGCCCACATTCACTATCTTCTTTCCAGATATTTGCATTAATATTGTCAAATCAAACATTTTCATTGAACATCGTGCCCATTGTACTGTGGGGTAGCAGTAATTGGGAATCTTGTCTGGGCGAGCTTTTCAAGTTTGGAGTCCTTGAATTTGGGCCCATTCGTCCCATGCACTAATATACCTTTTTCACTCAATATACAGTATGTCAAAATAAAATACATCACTTGAATTCATTTCTTCATTATTTACAACAATGGAATTAAACAAACCAACACGATTTTATGTTTGATACACACCCTACTATACTTGACCAAAGATTGATTCACAACCGATTCGATTCTAATGTTTTAATAGATAGACATCCCATTAGTTTGCGAGATCAAATCTCATGATAGTACTTGTATTGATCAATTAAGTTTATCATTGTAGACGATGGGGGCTTATCGTCGGAAGAGGATTTAAGCGGAGGTGAGACAGAGAATCAGGACTCCTCGGTGAAGGGCGAAGATCGCGAGCTCAAGGACAGGCTTTTGCAAAGGTATGGTAGCCATATTAGTAGTCTAAAGAAAGAGTTTTCTAAGAAGAAGAAGAAAGGAAAACTACCAAAGGAGGCTAGGCAAATGTTGCTAGAATGGTGGAATGTTCACTCCAAATGGCCGTATCCAACGGTTGGTATCCTATTCTATAACTTTGTTTTTGTTGATTAACCACTATAGGGAGACCAAAGCTTATGTTTATGTGCAGGAGGCAGATAAAATATCGATGGCGGAATCGACGGGATTAGATCAAAAGCAAATCAACAATTGGTTCATAAATCAAAGGAAACGCCATTGGAAACCATCCGAGAACATGCAGTTGGCCCTAATGGAGAATCTCTCTGGTCATTTTTACGCTGGAAATTAATTGAACCCCAAAAGAAGTGGGGGAAAAGGAATTGATCTTGTATATATTTCTTAGAAATAATTCATCCTACTCACAATATACAGTTGTAATTTTCGAATTATTAATAGATGATCGGTTTAAATATGGTTTCTATCTTTCGATATATTTGGTATCGTGTGACTTTATGGATGATTCGTGTCTCCTAAATTTTCTGATTCAAATCATTGTTGCCTGATTATATTAGATGAAATGTGATTTAGTTTCTTACGTCCGAAAAAGTTTTTCTTATGTGATGTTTCCTCCATGACATCAAATGATGGGCTGTGACTTTAATATATATACGAATAGATATAAAATATATAGTACAAGGAAGCTGATTGCAAGACGTTTAGGGTTTCCATCTTTTTCACATGTGAATTGGCAAGTTAAGGAATTGATTTATCGAGACGAAGAAATTAATATTAAGATATTAGATCAATAAGAACGGGAAAAAAAATTCAACTGACATATTTTGTATCTATAATATAACAATAATTAAGATTTCAATTTTAAGTAAAATATGAAGAAGATGAGAGAAACTCTTGTAGCTATTACACTAACTAGTATGTAATCGATAGTCGATATATGCATTCAAATATTTTAATCATTATTTGTGTCTATGGTTATGTTATATTTACGCTTGAATATATCATATTCGTCGGATCCTCTTCAAGTAGTCCACGAGTTACATTATCTATTGCTGTTACGAGAATTATTCCATTCCACGAATCAAAGAAATGGCTAATCGAACTTCAAGGCCCGAAAGTGGAAACCAAAAACACACCGATTACTAATACTCGAATAAAAGCCACACCTAATTTAGGAAACTCATGAAAGACCAAAAGCAAACGAGAAAATAACGCAGCCTCAACTCCTACAATACTTATTTAACCAAACTACAAACCCAAACCCAATCACCGTTTTAATATTACGTCCTTAATTGGCATTCAAACGCCTCAAAGGACGAATAATCGAGATACATTATATAATCTTTTTAAAAGAAATAATAATCAAAGCCCCCCTTTGGAAACAATGGCTTCACCAAGAACCACAATTGTTTTCTCAGTAGCCCTTATCGCCACCGCCCTCTTCATCTCCTCTGCCACCTCCACTGCCGTTAACCCCTTCTGCAAAACCGCAGATGACAAGACCTTCTGCACCTCTCTAGCAAAGGGAGCCAAAACCTGGGAGGAAGCCATGACTAACGTGCTCAATGCCGCCCTACAGAAGGCCAAAGCCGCCAAATCAATAGCCGACAACATTGGCTCCAAGCTGCCATCCGGTTTTCTGCCACAGACAAAAGAGTCCATCGACAGCACATGCCATGAAGCTTACGAATCCCTTACTGATAACATCCAATCTTGCATTGGATTCGTTAAGAATGATCCTGACTCTTCTTTGAGAGTTTACCTGTCTGCAACTTCTTTCTCGGATTGCAAAGATGGGCTTGATGAGTTCGGCGTTTCTTCCACGGAGGTGGATCACTTTACCGTAGAGATACAGAAGTTGAGCAGCACTCTGTTGGCTATTGTCGAGAAGAAGCCATGAGTGCCATTAATTTATTCACTAAGGTGGTTTGATTTTGTATCCATTAAATATTAATGCGTTGTGTTCCATTTTTTATTTCTCCTTCAATTTTTGTCAATATTTAGAGCGTGGATTAACGTCTAATCGATTGAGATATTCACATTTTTCCCAACAAGGTGGGGTCGTAGAAACAAATTTACATGTGCAGTTGATTCAGATGAACTGATTGAAATATGGTATTTGCATTTACTGCCATTTCTGAGTATGGAGTGATAACTGAAGACCAAGTCTTCAACATTGGTTTTCAGTTATCATGGACATGACGATTCTATTTATTGTATCTGAGATTTGTACATCGAGATTATTGTGCATTACAGTGCACGCAATCATTATGCCATGCAACAAACTAAAGATTCAAATTCGTTGGCAAGGAAAACAGAATTGAATAGTGGTCGGGTTACCATGCTGATGCTGAATATGCAAATTAAAACAATGACCAACGAGAGTAACAAAACCAAGCACTTAATATTCTTGAAATAACTATCATGCGCAACATGAGAGATTCCCAGGAAGTAAAAATATATGCACGATTTTGTCTTCGGTGCACTTATTTGCAGTTTATCCAACCGACCGTATTCCCTTGTCAATGTACATCTGAGTGTGAATGAAAGAGCACAACTAGTTACCGTAGACTTGTATGTAACGAACTTTGGTGTCACTTAATAAGCTTCATTTACAGAGCGATATCATATCCCAATTGGTTGATGACGTTCTCAACAGTTGCAATTATCTCTGTCATGTTTATAAGATCAAACCAAACCATTCGTAAGATTTTGATCAATCAGAGATTTTATTTCAGATATTTTTACTCGTTCCTTCGATGACCAAACATTTCGAAAGAAGATGATTGCTTCTCTAAAATCATACCTTGTAATGAATTTCCCTCCAGGTATCGCTGTAAGAAAGATAATAACTAATTAATACTACAGTAATGGTTTTACATGGAATCAGCGAAAAGGAGAGAATATTGTATGAAAAACGGTGGAGGGTGTACCATGAATTGGGTTTTAAGATCTTCCTCATGTCGTATAGGCTTTGCTGCATACAGATGATTAACAGGCAGCAGTAAGCCGGAGGACTAGAATTAACAAAACAACTCCGGGCATGGTAAGCATATCATTAATGAGGCAAAGTACCTTCGTCAACTGCAGGGTTACAGTTATTCAGCAACTGCGTGAAACTGGGAGGAAACGACGCAATTGTCTCTGCGGCTTCCTGAAGTTCTATCGTTTCAGGTGCAAATTGTTCTTGAACTACATTAGAAGATTCAAGAACTGGAAGCATCAGCGGGGAACTGGTTTCTGCTGATGTCGCACGCTGCCAATCTCCATCAGACCTGATTTTATATAAGCATGGCATGAGACCTCATTTTGTAAAAGAATTTATAACCAGAGGTAAACCTTGCCCAGTCACCATCCCACTAAATGTCTTCAAATTTTATTTGCGATTTTTTTTAAAGTTAAAAGTATTACTCCTTGATGCACTTTCATTTTCATTGAATTCTCTGGGTCCACCTATACTTGTTACTCTTCTTCGTTGTTAACAAAAGTTCATTGTAAGGAACAGTGAGAAGTTAAGGTTATATCCTGCTACTAACCTGCACCTGGGTCCATCAAAAGGTAATACCTCGGCCTGGGATGATATTTCAGAATTAAGTCCAGGGTATTCAAGCAGAGGACTTCCATTTGCAAAAATTTCCTGAGTCGAAATTTTCATACCAAGTGGAAATAAATAACTAGTTTCAGGTACTGAAATTATTGACAGTGCCATATTTACCTTCAGAACATCCATGAACTTTTCTGTTTCAAAGACGGCGAAAAAATGCAGTGCGAATTTCTGGATCTGCAGAGAAGCATAAACTTGAATTTACAACACAAGGGCAATTCTAAAATTTAGCACAGAATCCTTGAAAAATTATTAAGAGTGTCCAAGTGCCAGCAACTTGCCTGACCAATACCATCTTTATAGCTCACAAAAACAGCCCTGCTCCCCCTTGCGGGGAACCCAGACACACATGAAACTTGAGGCCATGAAAAATACACCTTTGAGATGCAATGTTCTTCCTGTAAGACAAACCAATTTTTTTTTAATCATATTCATACCAAACTTACTAAATATTGGGCACTACATCCTTGTTCAACAATGGTATTATTAGAATTGGAGGAAAAAGTATCGGTTACACTTCTGTTAGTAGAGAACGAGAGTAAAGGCAGGGATCCCCTAGTCTTGATGATAAACATCACAATTGAATTTTTCTTATAAATAGACCTTCCTTTGAAAAAACTAAAAAAGCACACAGGCTGTCATAATTGGATCAACTGCATCAAATTAGAAATTTAGAGAATTTTTCATGCCTTGAATTCGAAAGTAGGGGCATAATAAAAAATGGCACCTATGATTTAATTTCCAGTAGAATCCAAACTGAGCCATTCTTTGCCAAAAATATTGCGATGAGATTAGGATACCACAAATAATTACTCCAAATAACTTTCGTTATTGTGAACTTCTGTAGCCTTTTCTGTGGACAATTTTAAACAGAAAATCCAATCGACTATTACAGATTACATAAGGTAACATATAAGCAGCACCGAGTTCACTTCTGTCATTGTCAACGACAACTTACACGGACAATGTCTTTCCCGTTCAATGTGGACACATCAAGCCAAATCAAGTTAAGAACCGAAAATTGGCAAGCTACAAGATAAAGATATTTGCGCATTTTAAATAGCAGGAGATTGTTCAATCTTATTCAAGCACATGAAATAAGGTACATTAACAACATCACAACGTACAACATCTCAGAAATATTTACAGGAAATCAATGAGCTGAACATCGATCGATCTCGTTCAAGCACCTAAATCGAGTTAAATGCTCACAACACGTTTTAATTGATTTGATTCGAGCACTGGTGAAACGACAAAATCACAGACTACGTCATATAAAGAAAAAAATTTGTCCCAGAAGAAAGTTCAACTTACAAGTACGCGAGATCGAAGAGAAATGACCAGAACTACGTCATCCAAGCCCTCGGCAGTTCGTTTGAATACGAGCTTGAGTGAGGCAGCGGACAAGGTGGTGATCCAAGTGCCTCCTTGGTGGCGATTTTTCCAGGCGGCGGAGATAGGCGTGAGAGAAGGATGAGTGTGGTTGACAAGGGTGGAGCTGTAGTTTATGAATCGTGCGTAATGAATATTCCATTGATATATGAGTGAGGAGGGAGTTGCTACTATTGTTTCCGCCATTTCCGAATTTTCGAACTGCGGGGAAAACGCAGAGCTGATGCGGTTTATATAGATGGTCCAGAGAAGAGTCGCGAAATACTTTGTCCAGTGTCGCATTTATAAATTTTATTCCCCACTGATTAATACTTGCTTTTTAGTTCTACAAAATCAAAATTGTGTGATATACAATTGTTGAAAACTAAAGCTGGGTGGAACCATTGTAGCTTGAAAATCTTAACGGATGCATGTAAAAGAACTTTTTAAAGCATCCCCATCGTCGCACGCAAAAAAAAAATAAAAATAATGCACGAGTTAAATATTTTTCAGAAATTACGCACGAAAGATAATAACAAATTTATTTATAAACAAAAATTGACGTCTGGACTCTGGCCATCTTATTTACCAAGCAAAGAATAATAATAATAATAATAATAATAATACTAGCAAGCCACCTGCTGCATAGTTCCACTCACATAATATACAATACCAAAAAAAAATCCCCCGGATATGAAGCCTTGGTTTGCTTTGCTTGCCTCTAGATGAACTCGCCCCAGCAGAGAGAAGGGACGACTCCGTGGACCAACTACTAAACCTGAAGAGTGGATGCTATAGCAGCAGCAAGACTTATAACTTCGAACGGGGCTTTGTTTTTAACCTGCTTCACTGTTTGTGGGCACGAGTCTGTGATCCAAAAGTACGTCATCCCGGTCGAAGAATGTGCTGAAGAGATTAAAGCATGAGTGATCTTTAAATGATGCGTTACAAATATGCACCATGAAGAGAGAATTCAAGGCAAAGGCCAAGACCACGCCTTGATTGTAAAAGAAATAATACAAATTAATGAAAATGTTAAATGAAAGCTCAACATATATAAAATGAAAACTTTTGAAATGTTATCACCTCCATCATCATGTTTAAATTTCTCCCACGACTTGTTTGGGAAAATTCCATGCGTCACATATGCACTAACTTTTGCTGCTCCGTGTTTGGCCAGCACTTTCTGATAAACCACATATTACGAGGATTGTACATTCAACAAAATGTATCACAATTTTTCAGACTCTCACAAGCAGCAAATACAAGATTTTAAGATACTTTGGCAATGATTTGCCTCGTTTGAAGCAGATTATCCAAATTGCATGCCGTGAATGAAAACACACGAACATCATCTAGCTGTGTGTAAGAAGAAGATTGCCGAGGAGTAATGACTACAAGTGTGAAAATATGATGACAACAAGAATGACTGAATATCTTTGTGTCGTGGATCTTTTTTCCAGTATGTTAGGTGAAATATCCAAATAGATAACTCTCAATTCATGCAGTTAACTTCTGTTACTAACCTGACACTCTAGCAAAGTGCCACCTGACTGCACAAGGTCATCCACTATCACAACATGGCGGCCCTCAGGATCTCCCTCTTTTAGGAGTACAATTCGTTGATCACCTTCCCTAACTTTGGCACAAACAATCTGCCAATCGAACCAAACAAATTAAGTTATGCCAACTTAATGCACCATAGTTCATAGAAAAGAAAAATGGAGAACCGAGACACCACTTGTATGTACCTGCAGCCATGACATGAATTTATAAGCTTAAGGACAAAATATATAAATTAAGACAAAAAATTAATTACTGCCAAAGAATCATGATACTCAAGTGGCATTTTTCATCGAAGTTAATTAAAAACTAGTACCATTGGGAAGTGCTGCAGCTGCTTGTGAAAACGTTTCCACGCGCCATCATCTGGAAAGGCAACTGTGATCTGGACAGAGGAAAAAGAAACCGGCAACATTTACAATTAAAATTATGTTGATTGACTTCAGCTCATTTTTTAAATGGGTTGATTGATTTCACAAGAGCTACTTCTGAGAAGGTCAATTCGGTTGTCGTCATTGCAGAAGTATGAGAAAATTAGTCCCGATAAATCATACAAAAAAAGTATATCATAAAATACATCAATTTCAAGAACATTCAAATATCGATTCCTGTAAGGAGATCCAAAAAGCGGCATCTTACATTGTCAGAATCGGGGAGTTGTTGGAGCCTATTCAAAAGCAATGGTATACCACTTTCAAAGCATGGTAAGATATTGTCACCAAAGTAAAATCTCTCCTGCAGTATGAAGAAAAAATGGAAATGGTCACACTAAGAATAAACATATTTATTGAAATATTACAGACACCATTTTCATAGTATGAATGCAAGAGAGAACAATAACCGAGTCACCAAATAAATATTTTTGTACCCACCTGCAAGGCATGTATATCAAATATGACTAAATTAGTGGGTCCACCCCTTGATATAGGAATATTTGACAAGATTCTGGCCAGTGTAAATGCTGTGGCAACATCCCCTTCATCCTCCATACGCTCGGAAGTTCCCGTGGGGAAAAACGGCAGGACAAGAGTGAAAGATGAGACAAATAATTTTGGCAGGGCGTAGATTATAGACAATTGCTCAAAAATGACTCCAGGAGAGCTAAATGAAGCTAGAAAAGCTACATGTTGTCCACGAACTCCTTGAGCATTTGATATAAATAAGTTGGGGAATCCGTCTTCAAACGCCCTGATAGGTTGGAACTATTAAATAAGACACTTTAATATGGCATAAACCTTGCAGATCGTCAATATGTTTCAATAGTGAAAATAGACAAAGAAAACGATGTCTGAGAATACATTGTCTCCTAACATTTTCTTCATGAAGAAAATAACCAAAGGCCCACGAAATCAACTTAATAAAATGAAGATGCTGGCTTATTTGTTCAATCAAAGCTAAAAAGAATTCATGTTCAAAACAGGCGGCAATCATTTGGATCTCTCCATGAGAATGCTGCGAGTTAAGACGCATACGTAACAACTTAAGAGATAGCCTTAACATACGGGACAACAAGACTGCAATTATTGGTCATACTGAAGATCCCATCTCACTAACATTTTTAAAAAATCTATGAACGGAACTAGAAAGAAAAGAAATCAGATTCAATAATGACTAAAATGTTACCTCCAACTAATGCTACGAAGCTCAATGGCGTCGGATTCAGCGGCTATTCTCTCAGCCAGATCCCTCATCTCAGAACAGTGAAAAAGGCAAACCCTTTTGGAATTCTTAAGCGAAGAATTCATAGTAGAAGCCAAAGGAATTGAACTCGGAGGTTTGATTATAATATGAATTGGGTCGGTTGAAGAAACGCAGTCGACGGTCCAATTCTGGGGAACAGAAGATGGATTCATGATCTCGCAGCGAAAGGAAGAGATAAGTTTTTTAGAGGGGAGAACCGAATTTTGGGGTTTTCTGGACGATGCAGAAAAGTGAGAGGATGGCGAAATGGCTGACATTGGTGTAATCAACGGCGGTGACCGCCGCGTGCGGGGCGGAGTTGAATGAGGAAAGAGGCAAGCTAGAAGCGGCTTTCAGATTTTTGTCGGCTGTTATGTATCACGGACGTGAAAATGATGGATATCTCGTAATGTTGACTTTGCCGAGTAACTTGTTTGTTGAGTTTTAATTTATATATAAAATTATGAATTATCTAATTCAATATGATTTATTATAATAAGTGATTTTTAATAAAATAATAATATAATTCAATTTAAAATATTTATTATTTTGTGTGAAAATTTTTATTTGCTATTCGAATAATAATAATATATCAATTTACCATGTATAAATTAAACATATTTTTAAATCAAAATGAAAGTAGTATAAACTTTTTTATTTGTCAAAAAAATTTGAAAACATATAATAAATTCAAAGTAAAATCCCAAAATCTATAAATATTATTTTTATAATATTAGCTCATAAGATCAGTTACAAAACCATAAAATTATATTATTATATATCAACAATGTGAAAATTTTAAGCTAAACAAACATCTCTAAATTGAAAGAAATCGACACCAAAATTCATGTAGACATTTTATTGTGCATTTTTCAATCATTCATCACACGACAAATATTCACACCAAAATAAAACTCCATTTAAACCAACTTATTTGATCACATTCAAGATAAAAGAAAGCTATAAAATCAAATATTATCTATCAAAATCAAATTCAAAATTGCAAAAATTATATTATTAAAAACATGCATGAAAATAAAATGTATCACCAAGCAGAAGAGGAAAGACAATACCCGGGCTAAAGGCTCGTGGCAATAAACCAAGGAGTTTTCCTTTAGACCCACACTCCATATTACATGGCTAAAAATAAATTGGAGTTGGCGACAGGTGCCTTTGGATACTTGTGTATCGGCGGCGATATTCTTGATCAAGAAGGCAACGTCGGCCAGTTCTATGCTCCTCCTTTCGTATGACGCAGTAGTTTTCTCCTCGCCTTTAAAATGACAGTATATGAACCAAATTGAAGCGCGTGTTTGTCTGTATCAACCTTGTTTTTAAGAGAAGATATGATTCAAGTGACCATATTTAAGTTGAAGTATCTTTAAAATGTAATCTCATACACGAAAAGAAAATGACCACCTACCACTCTGAAAGCAAGTCATCAATATAGGATTATGAATAACAATTATTTAAAAGTCTTCTCTAAATGGGATATTTGAACAGTCATTTGCTTAGTTTTATGCAAGTTTCTATAAAATGCCAATGCCCTAAATACCCTTATTTGAGCCCTATTTATATGGGATTTATTTATGTTTACTTTATTATTACAATTTAATATTATTTGTGATCTGAAAAATTACATAAATCCTTGTATGTTTTACTAAAAAAGGCAGACTCAATAAATACTCCGAAATGGTTTCTTTCTGCCTTTCTAATTGTGTCTGACGTTTCAATTTATGTGACACCCCTACCCCTGCCCTCTCGCTCCACCGACGTCCACTGCCCCCAAACTCCGCCGCCGCACAATCGCCGCTCCTCATCCTTATGAAGCAGAAGACATGGCCATGCAAATCGGACAGCCCTCACTTCATAGCTCTCCCTTTCATAAAAAAACCTCACTCTTCATCAAATTTCATCAAGTCCTCCAGAATCCATCTCTCATCCAAACCGAACCCGTCATCTTCCCCGTCTTCCTTGTACAAAGGCCCCGATTTCTCCGCGCTCCCTTACGATGTTCTCGCGAGAATTATGGCGTCATTCTCTTTGCCGGACTTGAGGGCAGCTTCCCTTGTTTGCAGAGCGTGGAGGGACGCGCTTAAGCCCTTGCGCGAGGCGATGATATTCTTGAAATGGGGGAAGAGGTTCAAGCATGGGCGTGGGGGGATGAAGGCAAATTTGAGCAAGGCTTTGGATTCTTTCTTGAAAGGTGCGGCGCGTGGCTCTACGCTTGCTATGGTTGATGCGGGTCTGATTTATTGGGAATTAGGGAAAAGGGAGGAGGGGATTTCTTGGTATAGAAGAGCAGCCGAGCTTGGCGATCCAGCTGGACAGTGTAATTTGGCTCTTTCGTTTTTGCAAGGTACTTTGTTTAAAATCGCTTCCTTTCTTGAATTGTTCCTATTTGTATATCAATTTATTCTTTTATCTTTTTTTTTTGGGCTTGATGCCTGAGTTTGATATATTTTTGTTGCTTGTTAAATTTATGGAAATTTATTTCGTGCCTCGTGGGCTCAATTTGAATTGTGAATTTGGAATTTTGTCGATGCTCTTTATCGTCTAGCTAGAAATTCCTGCCTCATTAAGAAATGTGACAGGGAATGTTTGGTTGGTTGGGTCAAAAAGTGGATTGGAAGGAGGCTATGCATTGTTGGAAGGAAATGGATGAAAAGGGGAAGAACCAAAAGGACTTTTCCGGTGCCTCAATACCAGCAATTTTCTGCAATATGAAGTTTTAGGAGTATTGAATTTAAATCAAGCAACAGTTTAAGTCGTTGTGGTGGTTTTAGTGGTATATATCAAAGGCAAAATGTACGGCTTGTGATCATGATTTTGAGTATTTTAAGATGGACTGTTGAGTAGGAAAAAAATTTTAGCATGCCTTTGTGGTGGTGTTGTGGACTTAATATGTAGGCAAAATGTTAGCATCCGATTGTCATCGTTGTGCTAGATATCTTTTTTGTTGCCTTTTATTCTCAGTCAGTAAAAAATGAGTGATCTTGCAAGCGGTCTTATCTTTTCTTTTTTTTTTTCCCGAATGTTAAATTTCATAGTTACATAGACACATTTAGTGATATTGAACATGAAAATAAAGTGCAATGTTAGTGATTCCACTTTCAGTGTTGTCTTGTTTGATTATCGAAATGCAAATCTTAAGCCAAGTTGTTTCGAAGAAGAAATTTTTAGAACAGGGAGAAAAAGATATCCCAAGTAGTCCAAGTCTTTTAAGCTTGCATCTGTCTGTCTGATGTCCCGAATTGCTGCGTTTATTTTACTACAAAATATATATAGTTTCGATGCTTGAATGAAAAATAAAAATATATTAGCACTCTCTGCCAGGAAGTACTAGTACTTATTTTTACCAGTCAGTGTCATTCCCTTCACATTAAAACAGTACTGATTCGTGGAACTGAAGGATAAAATTTGGATAAATGGTCTTGACCACTTTCGTGTTGATAATAGCCATTTTTCCTCGTTACAAGGCTTCAAAAATCCAAAATGTTAGTCGAATGATAGATAAATTTGAATGCTTTCGCTTTCAGAGATCTGATGGACTTGATTTTGTTTAGCATGTTTTGAAGATCTTGTATGATGCAGCTAATCCTCCGAACACGGAAGAGGCAATTGAATGGTTACACAGGGCTTCCTTCACAGGCCATGTTCGGGCTCAATACCAACTTGCACTTTGCTTACATCAAGGTCGAGGAGTTAAACAAAGTCTCCAAGCAGCGGTATCATTTGGCACATCTTTACTTCTTTCTTTCCTGATCTAATTTTTTGGCCAATGGAGTACATACTGCTAGATTTGATTTTTTGAAATTATCTCATTTTTTTCCCAATTATTTTAGTCACGGATCTCATTTTTTTACATTGATTCCTCCGATTCTTCTCTCTATGGACTATTTAATTTTTACAGTCCCGTTGGTATCTGAGAGCTGCTGAAGGGGGATATGTACGTGCTATGTATAATACATCTCTCTGCTACTCATTGGGTGAAGGTTTAGCACAATCCCATAGGTTAGCAAGAAAATGGATGAAGAGGGCCGCTGATCGTGGCCACAGCAAAGCTCAGTTCGAGCATGGATTGTGTCTCTTTTCCGTACGTAGCCGACATCCTCTATAATCATTCATGAGAATACTTTCACTGTTTCGCATGGGTTCATTAGCTGGGTAGATACCCCCTAATTTATTGGAATACTATCTTTTTTCTTTCTAAATAAAAGACCGCATTTTGCCAACACCGCTAGTGGTGCAGTGGCATAAATTTCATCCAATAGAGGAAAGGAGTGGGGTTGATCGCACGTAAAAGCAATAACTCCCAACCCTCATTGTAATAATAGATAAATAAAGACCATTTCATTATCTCTCTCCATGCCATCACTCGGTAGCAGCATGATACCTGATCTATATAAGTATATCAGAATATGTAATTCATTGAGATTCACGCTACTACTTGGACAGGAAGGGGAGATGCTGAAGGCTGTGGTGTACCTAGAGCTGGCAACGAGGGCTGGCGAGAGGGCTGCAGCTCATGTGAAAAATGTTATACTCCAGCAACTTTCTGCAACGTCGTTTGATAGAGCAATGTTTCTTGCTGACAATTGGCGTGCTTTGCCGTCCACTCGCTGAATATTTATTTGACACTTTTACTTGCGTATTTCTTACTTAGCACAAGTCTTTATGATGTATATACTGAGTTTCATCTACTGAGAATAGCCTGTGTAATGTTAATTGTATGAAACTTGATCTTTTCAACTAGGTGTTTCTATGGGTAAACTTCAATAGATAAGGTCTGTGCGACAACGAGCAATCTTATTACTTGGGATCTACTCGGACTCAATCCAGTATTATGTTATGCTCGAATTCATCTATCATATATTATGTATAAAGTTGCTCCAGCGTTAAATGCTAGAAATGTTTAAGTTATTCTTTTAGGTAGACTTGTAATCTTACGTAATAACAGTTCAAATAAAACTTTGAAAATATGAACTTTACATCTCGGGTTCGAGTAAATCAATGAGCAGTGAATCATATGTATAAAGTCTCCGAGATCCTCCGACTATTTAACACAATCCCCCTTGCCAACATCCATAAAGCCTCTGCACAACTAATTTTAAGCATGAGTTTCATCTCTGGCTTCTCATTTTCCCTCACACACTGATGATTACCTCTAACCGAGTAATGATTATGCTAAGGAGATGATCCCATCCCTGGCTTGTATATATTCGTCTTTTCAAATTCTTGGTTAATCTGGACGATAGAATGAATACTTTGTTTCCCAAATTTGAGCTTAGGATCATCAATGAATAAATCAAAGGATAATATCGTCACAAGCGGCCTAATAACATTCTCTTTATCAGCCATTCTCGCCACTAACTTTGCCACCCTTATTTGAGCCAAGATTGGGTGGTATAAAGTAGCAATTTGGCCTTCTGCTGAGGAGCTATCTTTTAAGATCAGCTTTAGTAAAGGCAGAACTCCCCTATCCTTTAAGAGCTAAAGAAGCTAATTCATTGGAAAATGCTTCACACATGATTCAAATTAAACTCCTACATAAACATGTATTCAATAAATCCATTAACATGGATAACCGGGAGGTCATTATCATAGATAACCTGGTGCGCTTAACTTCGATTATTTTATCAAAATATTTGATCCTTGCTAATATAAAGGCTATTTCATGCGTGTGAAGCTTAATGGACGTTTATGTATACATCCAGACTCCAGTACTATCACCAGTGACTCATAGAACTAGAAAAAAGGTCCAACTCGTTAGCATTCATTGCCGTCCTTCCGTGATTCCAAGCTACCCTGTTAATTAGCATATATGGTTTATTTATTTTATGTTACATAGATATTATCTTTCTATCGATTTTCCACAAATAGTTAACAGATTATGGTTTCTGGAGCATAGTTACGATAGCATTTAGTGAAATCTATGCACCAAATGATTCCTTTGTATTCCATTCTTTTGTTAGTTTTAGCTATAAATTTGTTTCGTATCTATGTTGGCAGGGTGGAGAACTCTCTTTACTTCGATATGATCTGATAGTTCCATTCACTCGGTTTGTTGCTATGAATGGTTTAACGTCATTCAAAAGGTATCAAATACAAAAACTAAGAGTGAGTAAGTGAAAACCTACACTTTTTTTGTCCTGATTTGGCCATCACTGGTTTAATTGGGAGGATTTTAGAGCATGTTTTCTAGTAAATGCTAGCTGAGACATTTCACCCATTCTTATGTCACTTGCGTAGGTAGATTGTGAAGAAGACATAAAAAAAACCAATAGTGAGTAAGTGAAAACCTAAACTTTTTTTGATAATATAGTGTTAAAAATACTCTTGTTGAACTGTTTTCAATCAAAATATAAAATGTTGATATATTGTGAACGGTAAATGAAAATAAAAAATAATATTAGATCATATAAAAATATTATGTGAATTTTTTTACCAAAATAATAAGATCCCTTTCAATAATCTGAGTCAAGATGAAACCTGCTTCTAGGTTTAGTCATCCATTTATTACTATTATTAAGAATCTCTATAATAGAGACAAAAATGGTGTCTAGATCTGTTTTTGACTCTTCCAATTTTGTCATTATGTGATATCAATTTGTTTTTATTTTTTTATTTCAACAAACACTTTTGTTTTTATTTTTTTTAATTACAACAATTCAAATAACACTTTAGTCTTTTGATAATTTTTCAAATTTCACTTTAATCTTTCGATAATTATAAAAAAAACTGTACAAACATCGCATATGCAAAATAGCTAATGGCTATTATGCCTCATGTACCAATGACGCAAGAAGGATAAATTGACGACTGCCCAATACATTTTGGACTAAAACAGTGATTTCATATTAATATAGGGCTACATTTAAAATATTATAATTATATACGTAAAGAATGCCAACCGAATTTTTCCCTTTGTACCTTCATAGGAAATAAACCCTAGTTCGTCTGCCATCGCAAAACCTCAGCTTTGCGGTGGTGTTCCGCAGTCAGGGCATGACGACAACCATTGCTGTCAACCAATTGGTGGAAATTTAGCCATTTGAGAGCTATACTTCTCATACTACCCACTATAAAGCTTGAAAAATGCAGCACGACGAGGTCATATGGCAAGTCATCAGGCACAAGCATTGCAGTTTCATGGCCAAGTAAACGTTTTTCTGTTTTTACCCTAAAATTGTAGCTGACGTTTGAGTTTTTTTGTTATGATCTTGATATGTGGTGTTTTTTCCTGTTGATTTTGTTGGTGTATTTTACTGATAGAATCGAAACTGGGATATTCTGTCGAAACCCTTATAATGTGACGGGTATTTGCAATCGGAGCTCCTGTCCTCTCGCTAACAGTCGCTACACCACCATACGCGACCATGAGGGTATGTATTTGTGCAATTAATGATAGTATATCTGTATGAGTTTCTATATTCTGATCCGTTCCAGTTATTCATTTTGTTGTGGGATGTGTGGTTTTTTTTTTCGCAGGAGTTTTCTATTTGTATATGAAAACTATAGAAAGGGCGCATATGCCCAATAAATTGTGGGAAAGAGTTAAATTGCCGAGAAATTATGAGATGGCCCTTGAAACAATTGACAAGCACCTGGTATTGAATCATTTCACTGATTTCACTGATTTTGCTGTGATGTTTCATGTTTCTCACAATTCCTGAACATCAATTGCTGTTGATTTTGACAGATGTACTGGCCGAAACTACTTGTACACAAAACAAAGCAAAGATTAACTAAGATGACACAAATGCGTATTCGCATGAGGAAACTTACCTTAAAAATAAGGTTCACACTTTCTTTACCCAAATGCAATATTTTAAGCATTGGAAGATGTAATCTGCTAGTGATTCTCTGTTCAAATTGTGTGGAGACTTTTAAATTTTGGTTTTTTTTTGTTTGCCTGTGGCCCTTTGTAGCATTAGATACTTGCATTCATGTAATTTTATGATGGTAGCCTTCGGTTTAGGTAACTTAAATTGAACTCCATTGGTCTCCATTTTAGTGGTAATGCATGTTTAAGCATTCTCTCCACTCTCCCTTGATTAATGATGAGTAATGCATCGTTTATCTTTGATATACTTTTAAGGTGATGTCATATGTACAGAGAGAAGATCATGACAACACCTAGGAAAGAAAAGAAAAGAGAAGCTCGAAGAGAGGAAAAGGCTCTGAAGGCAGCAGTATTAGAGAAAGTCGGTATCCTAATACTGTACTGTTTCCCTGCATAATGTTTTACATAATTTTGTGTTGGGGTGTGCCTTGGGGAAACTAAAACTAATACCTCCTTGCAGAATATAGAAAAGGAGTTACTTGAACGCCTGAAGAAAGGAGTTTATGGTGTCATCTATAATTATCCTGTAGACAAGTACAATGAAATCCTTGATAAAGAGGCTGTAAAAGATACTGTTAGTGACTATGAAGAAGAAGAGGTAAGCAAAATGGGTGGCTGTTCATCCAGGTGATTATTTGGTTCTCCATTTGAGATAGATTTTATTGCTGGTATGTGCAGGAACCTATGATAGAATATGTTGAAGGATACGAGGAGCTTGAAGAGGAGGAGGACATGGAAGATTTTGGTGCATTCGCTTTCAGAGAAGCTGAAATGGATGATGATGCTGGTAAAATTTATCGTGGTTTTGTTCTTTGCTTAAAAAAACGTGTTAGTCGAGCTTTAAGAGTGGTAGATTCCTACAAATGGATACTTGATTTTATTTCTTTTGTGAAGCATCGATGCCTTTGATTTGTAGATCTTCAATTGCTTAGCTATTAGTTCTTTTGAAAATACAGATGTTACAGATGAAATGGACGATGATATGGAAGAGACCCTGGTTGTTGAACATAAGAAAGGAAGAAAGGATTCTGCACAAAAGCTGGATAAAGAACATGGAGGCAAGTTGAAGAAGAAAGCAAAAGTACTTGTTGAGGTAAGTTACGACTCTAGTATTTTCTATTTTCCTTATATCTACTCCCTTGATTCCCCTTATACTACGTTTTTTTATATTTCATTCAACGTCCATAGGAAAGTAATTGCTTCTAACACTATACTGTGTGTTCTAGGTTGAGCACGAAGATACAAGTGAAAGGCTAAGAGCTGTGCTGTGAAAGTCTTTTATATCAGTTCAAGTTTTGATTATTGTCATACAATTTGTTGTGTGATCGAGGCTCCAATGAATTAACTATGGCATGCTGGCTTGGTGAACTGTGTAAAGTCACCGGAGAGTAACTGATATTGCTAAGTTTAACGAATTTAGAATTCGAATGGCCTCTCTTCGACTCATTGCACCATTTTGATTAGTTCGGAGTCTTAAGCTCTTGACGTAATCAAAGACCTATCCCTTTGTTGAAAGGGAAAAATTTTTGGGACTGTTATTTTGTATATTCACGCTGTTGAAGGATTTTGTTCTCTGACGTTCCCAAATTTATTAATTTTTCTTTTCAGCTCGATGAAAACATTATTAATGGTCAGATTCTAGTATGTTATCTGCATAAATAGAACATGATGAAATTTCGCAATTTGGACGTATAAAACAAAATTGAAAGAAAAATAAAAACTGTGATTAATCTATTTGGAAACTATGTCTTGAAATTGTAGAAACAAGGGAAAGAATCAATCCCTGGAATAGCCTGACATGATAATGGATGGTAACACCCTACTTCGACAAAATCGTTAAAATAATGAATTTGAGATTTATTAATTTGTTTGAATGGACAAATTACAAATTTTATATTAATTATGATAGATTTAAATATATATATATATATATACACACACACACACACATACAAGATTGATGTAATTTTTTAATTTTTCCAAATCAAAATAATCGAGATTACTAGATGAGTGTGGTCCTCAAACGTCGATGACATTCCCCTCCCTCGTACATAGATTATGATCACCTCTACAAATTGTGCTGAGAAAAGCCAAGGCAAACGCCGCCCCTTTCACATTCCCTTAGTAATGGTTCGCTTAAGTTAAACAAAATAGTAATCGTGTTAGATTCTAATGTTTCAATTTTGTTGATTTCGATTTAAATATAATATCAATAAAAATAAAATATGATCCAACTTTCAGAGATTAAGANATATATATAAATTTCGATCGAGAATTGAAATGCAGAGAGCAGGGGCTTTTTTAAAAAATAATATAAATTAAAAAAATATTTATTAAAATATTGCAAAAATGGAAATGTTATCAAAATATAGCAATCCAGGAGAGATTCTTCCGGATTCTAAATTTTATTTTATTTTATTTTTTAAAAAAGGTATTTGAATCCGTGACTCTCTGTCACGGATTCAGAATCCATGACAGAGAGTCACGGATTCTCTCCCATTTCATCTTTTTTTTTTTTGCGCAAATTTCCTCCGATTCATTTGCCCAAAATTCTTAAAGATTGTCACATATTCTTGTTTTCGGTTGTGTTTTCCGACTACGCTACATTGGTTTATCGAGCATAAGTAATTTTGAAGTATTTGACAGGAATTGATTTATTTTTATTATTATTGAAATAATTTTGTTTTATTATATTATTTTTTGATAAGAATGTTTAACATTACTAGGTGATAATA
>NW_027359681.1:1391-2625 GCF_012295235.1 Primulina huaijiensis | reverse complement strand
ACAAGGATCTGCAGCTATTGTATTGGTGGCCAGGGATGAAGAAAGGCATCAGACGTTTTGTATCTGAGTGTCTGACTTGTCAGTTAGTTAAAGCAGAGCATCAGAGACCAGCAGGGTTGCTCAAGCCTCTTCCCATTCCCGAGTGGAAGTGGGAGAATGTTACCATGGACTTCGTGACCGGTTTGCCGAAGTCAGTCAGAGGATCAAATGCCATCTGGGTGATTGTAGATCGTCTTACCAAATCAGCGCACTTCTTGCCTATTAAGACGACTTTCACCATGATTCAGTATGCGGAGTTGTACATCCGGGAGATAGTCCGACTCCATGGTATTCCCGTTTCGATTGTATCTGACAGAGACCCCAGATTCACCTCCTCTTTTTGGAAGAATTTGCATTCGACTATGGGTACGAAGTTGCTGTTTAGCACAGCTTTCCATCCTCAGACAGATGGTCAGTCAGAACGAGTTATTCAGATTTTAGAGGATCTTCTCCGGGCTTGTGTGATTGACTTCTCAGGGAGTTGGGAGTCGAAGTTGCCACTGGTGGAGTTCACCTATAAGAACAGCTTCCAGTCCTCTATTGGTATGGCACCGTACGAAGCACTGTATGGCCGTAAGTGTAGATCTCCTGTTCATTGGGATGAAATAGGAGAGAGAGCAGAGTTGGGTCCAGAGATTATACAGCAGACTGTCGATGTAGTAGCCCGGATCCGCGATAGGATGAGGACTGCTCAGAGTCGACAGAAAAGCTATGCAGATTAGAGAAGGAGAGACCTAGAGTTTGCCGTCGGCGACCATGTCTTTGTGAAGATAGCACCTATGAAAGGTGTTATGCGATTTGGGAAGAAAGGGAAGCTCAGTCCGAGATTCATTGGACCCTTTGAAATCCTTGACAGAGTTGGGACGCTAGCTTATCGTGTTGCTCTTCCGCCGAATCTGGCCGGAGTACACAATGTGTTCCACGTCTCCATGCTGAGAAAGTACATGGCAAATCCTTCGCATGTGCTGAACTTTGAGCCGTTGCAACTTACCCCGAACCTGTCTTATGAGGAGAGACCAGTGCAGATCTTAGACAGACAGGAGAAGAAGCTGCGGAACAAGTTGGTTAAGCGAGTCAAAGTCAAATGGCTCAACCATTCAGAGGAGGAAGCTACGTGGGAGTCTGAGCCAGAAATGAGGAGTCGGTACCCCGAGTTATTTGGTGAGTTCTAATTTCGAGGACGAAATTCCTTTTA
>NW_027359681.1:0-980 GCF_012295235.1 Primulina huaijiensis | reverse complement strand
TTTTTTTTAAGATTTAATTGTGATTTTTATTTCAACTCATTCTTTATTTATCCCCTTAACTATTCTAGATAGATTTATCCTCCCCAACTTTTAAATCACTACCAAGATTTAATTAAACCAATTCTCCCTTTGCACCTAGACCTTAAAATCGTCCATATGCACCTCTAATATCCCCAAGAAAAATCTTTGATATCATTCTATTTCCTTATCACTCAAACTAGTAGATAGAAATAATATTTCCCTTCCCTTTTATCTTGTATCTTCCCATTTAAATTCCTAGACTCCCTCCCACTCCATAATCTCGAAAATTTCAGTCTCCTTCAGCACTGAAAATCGTGAGAGGCTAGGGTAAAATTAAGGAAGAAAAACAAGAAAGAAAACAAGAGAAGCAACTCCGTCTCCTCCGCGCCGTATCGTCTATTCTTTTCGTTTTTCTTTCAAACGAAAACCAAGGCATGTATATGTTTTCCTTTTCTCTTCAATCAAGCCATATAGGTATTTTTAAACATCATATGTACACGATTTCATGCAAGAAAACCGAAATATGACAGCAAATTTTTGCAAAATTCTGCACAGATTTTTTTAGCCTTCCTTGTGCACTTCACGTTTTCTGCTGTTTTGATGGTTCAGGTGGTTGGCTCGATTCCAGTGGCTTGGCGCTGCATCTAGACATGTACTAGGATATGTTAGGGTCATGTAACAACGTTGGTTCTAGCCCCTTCACGCTGGAGATAGAGTTTTGACAGCAACACCCCAAGCATGTCACTTTGTGGCTCGAAATTGGCATGTGTATTGTCAAGGGTGATGCTTCTGATCTTGGCTGCCCTAGGGGCCATAGCCATGGTTAGAACATCTCCTTGTTATGTCTAAGACATGACCAAGTCGCCCTTTTGAGGGTTGGTCCACGATGGAATCGGTTTTCAAATAAAAGAAAGAAGAACAGATTTTCGGCCCCTTCATTTTTCCTGCATGTGTAATTT
>NW_027359680.1:0-1950 GCF_012295235.1 Primulina huaijiensis | reverse complement strand
ATTTAAAAAATGGAAGTCAATTTTTTTGAGCTCGAGTAACTCCATATATTATCGAGTCGACTTGAGCAATTCGATACATATCGAGCTTAAGCTTGAAAATCACTACTCAAGTTGGGTCGAGTTTGAGTTCTAGTAGTTGAATTTTTATCTAGTCGTGCTGTTTGACTCAGCTCGATTGCTCATCTAGTTTTATCCACTCTTTTGCCATTCTATCTTTTTTAGTTTATGTTTTAATTTTAATTACTAATTTGTTTGTTTGATTACCAAAACATTCATTAAATCATGAGTAAAATGAGAATTTTTTGTTAAATTTTCTCTCTCGATAATTTTTTTAATTTATGTGAAAATACACATAAACCTTGATATATGAGACGAAGAGAGTAATTATTTTAAGCCAAACATATATATTAAAGATTAAATAAATTAATTTTCGTGTTCTAGAAAGAATTTTTTTCCTTTTTTTACTTTTATTATAACTGATGTCGGGGCTAAAATCTCGAACAAGAGACTTGTTTCTATTTTATATGCTTTGTGCCACTTGAGGCAAAGGCTAGCGGCAGCGCCCCAAGATTTTGAAGTAAAAATGAATGCCGTGTCGTAGAACTTGAAAAGATATTTGATTTCGGATCGGAAGATTCAGTACATTCGTATGATATTATAAATTATTTTTCGAAAATAAATATTTAAAATATATTTATTTAATTTAACATATATAATTATAACATGTTAACAAAATATTAAAGCTAAATAGCTATCAAACAAAATTATAATAAAATATAATAGATTCCAATTTTTTGAAAAATTACACTGTCCTGATAAACTAGAGTGGATATTGAAGTATTCAATATTAAATATATCCTGGCTTGCCATGAATTTGTTGTCATGTAGATTTTGCTAATTGATTTATTTCATTCAATGAATTTACAAATTTCATCAAATACATTAACAAATTGCTTTTAACAATTATTATTTAAAAAAAAATTTATTTTTAAGTAAAAAAAAATTCTGAAACTCCATTGAACTAAGATCCACTTTATCATGAAATCTTTTACCCCAAAAAATAAAAATAAAAACGTATAATTACTTTATGCTCAAATTAACTGTCAATAGTATTCGTTAGTATAAAAACATAGAAATTTGAGATAGTAAAACATAAATTAAATTGGAGAAAAGTCCGAATAAATCGATTAATTATTACAATTTCCAAAAACCAGACAGTGCATGTATTACAAAATGACAATGGTGGAAATATTCTTGCATGAAACTATGAAGCTCACATAAACAAAAACACACAATTTTTCTAACAGTCATTTGTAAGTACTTCTGATTGCCACACCCAACAAACTTAATGAACAAAAACATCAGATTGACAAGGGACCGGCCTTGTTACCTTCAATGCATGCACATGATTCATTGGCAGCTGCTCGTTCGTTTGTTCACCAACCATATTAATCTAATCTCAACTCAGTCATAACCAGCGCGCCGCTTGTCTTGGACACTATCAGAATTTCCAAGGACTCGACCTTGTTCCTCAGTACCAATACAATCATACAACACATAGAGATGATTAGAAACCTTAAATCTACAATGAAATCATATGATATAATTATATGAATCAACCGTTCAAGTCTAAGCTCATAACTAAACATTGATTCCTGCAGTATGACCTCTAATGACAGTCAAGCAAACTTCAAATGCAGAAAACATCAATAGAGCACTCAGATTGATATATTAGTAATTGTCAAAAGCAGTCGGACCGTAACAGGGGTTTAATGAAAATTAAGCACCAACATGGTGGTCTGCATACATGATCCATAAAGCAATACTCAATGACTACAACCAAGAAATCCTACCAGGACATAACTACAAGAAATTTTATCCACATGTCGGATGTAAAAATGATTATGTACAAGGTGAAACTTGTAAATGAGTCACAAAAATACAAATACA
>NW_027359679.1:0-471 GCF_012295235.1 Primulina huaijiensis | reverse complement strand
TTATTTGAAATTAAATAAAAGTGTTTATTTAATTTTATAATTATGTCGGTTAGTGATAATTTACGAGATACAAGATTTATTGATAATATGTGGTATTATCGAATTTATATAATATATGATATTATATGTTAAAAAGATGATCGAGAGCCATGATCAATGTGCTAGGTGTATGTTAGGATATTTTATGTGTTGTTATTTTTGATTATTTGATAATTAAAAGTGGACATGGTTTATGGTCCGTTCCCACCCCCTAAATTTGTATCTCAATGTGCCATGGATATTTAATGTAAACTAGTTACTGTGCACACGCGATGCGTGTGTGTACAATCTTTTTTATTATTATCGATGGACTAAAGTAAAATTTGACAAATTATGGAGGGACTAAATTAATATTTGAATTATTGAAATAAAAATAAAAGTGTGTTAAAATTAAAACAAAAAAAAACAAAAAACAAAAGTGTAATATTAATA
>NW_027359678.1:0-382 GCF_012295235.1 Primulina huaijiensis | reverse complement strand
GGTCAAAAACATGACCTTCCCAACTCAATGAGTCACTGTCCAGTTTAAGGACATAGGCCAAAAGCCAGCCAAGAACTCGAATGAGCCGCCAAACCGTCACAGCAAGTTGCTGTCAAATTCAAGCAGCAGCAACTTTGCTTGCATCGCGTTGTTTGCGAGACTTTTGGCCATTGGGGCTTGAACCACCGACCAGAGCCTCTCCAAAACATCTCAAGGAATGATTTGAACAATGGCTAAGGGCCCTAGGCCAGCCACAATTCGCAACATTCCAGCAAACATCAGAAAAGTTCACCCGAGAGAACCTTTGCATGCGCGTGAGGTGTTTGGCTTTGATTGTTGTCTCGTGTCGTTCTTGTGGCCATTTGATTGACCATGGCACGAT
>NW_027359677.1:0-275 GCF_012295235.1 Primulina huaijiensis | reverse complement strand
GGGGTACTTGAAGTGATGTTTTTTCACATGTTTAAGGGTCCTTAGTTGTATGTTTAAAGGCTGGAAAATATAGGACACCATTATGAACAAAAATTGTATGTTTTAGAATCATAGGGTACGGTTGAAGGGCTAGGCGTGTTTGGGGCTAGTAGGTTCGGTCCAGCAGCATGTCATGGGTTTGTTCTAGGTCCTTGGATGGTTGGGTAAAGGCTGGAAATGGTGGTTAAGGCCTGGAGTCGAAATTAGCCTAGGTTCGAATCATATTAGGACTAGAA
>NW_027359676.1:2978-29586 GCF_012295235.1 Primulina huaijiensis | reverse complement strand
CAAGAAATGCATCAACTTGGCTTTAGCATCATTTGCGATCAGGGGTACAAAATGAGAACCCCTCTCAATTTTACGGATGAACACCGTAACAGTCAAATGTCTTTGTCTCAGGCTCATGAATTCCGTGGTCAACCTGGAGCGCACTTCCTCAGTAAAATATTTGGAGTAGAATACCTCCGTGAAACGCGCCCAACTAAGTGTAGCCAAGTTCAGGGCTACTGATGCTCCTTCCCACCATAAGCGGGCATCTCCTCAGAATAAGTTGGTGGCACAATGAACTCTGTCTGCATATCCAAGCTCCATAAACTCGAAGATAACCTCGAGGGACTTGATCCAGCCCTCGGCAATCATGGGTTCCGTTGTCCCTGAAAACTCCTTAGGACGCATCCTCATGAATCTCTCATAAATAGCTTCGGCCCCTGTCGGTCTAGCTGCTACTGCGGCATTGTTCCTCGCAAACTGTGCGAAGAACCGGTTCATCCCAGCTAGCATCTGGGCATTCAGGTCAGGTGGAGGGGTGGAGGTCCGAATCCCCCCTGTCCTTGATCCTCATCGTCTTCATGACGGCGCTCATCATCACCTCTCGGGCGTCCAACCTGGTGTCTAGGAAGCATACTGTTCCATATATAACCCATACGTAACTAACATGCATAATTCCATAATTTATTTAAATGTAAATAAATACTGAACAATTAAAATCTGAACGTAAAAATACTTCATGAGAACATGCAGTTAAAATAATTCTGGCTTTAAATAAAATGCATTAATATAAAACTTACAGACCGAAGGCGTGACTTCGTGAGCTTCTCGAGGTCAGTAGTAGTGCAACCCTTTACAAGAACATAAGCTCTGATACCACCTGTAGAGGCCTCTAAATTCGTGTTCGAAAATTTGCGGAAAAATTTAAAATTTTCTCTTTAACTAATTAAAATGCCTCATTCCTAAATAAACTAATAAATAAAGTTTGATATTCAAAATAGCAACGGAAGTAAATATTTGTTTGCAAAATAACAATTTAAAATAATCCAACAAAGATAAAAATTTTTGAGCATAAAATGGTAAATGCTGAAAATGAGGTCCTATAATTCCACTACTGCCAACACTCTATGGCTCACTGGTCCCCGCCCTCGGTCCCGAACTCATCAGTACCTACAACAATTAAGTCTAGTGAGTCTAAAGACTCAGCATGCATATATCGTAAATAACAAGTAATAATAATAAAATCGCATGTGAAGGAAAATATCATGTCATGACTAATTGTAATGCGTGCATCACTGAACTGAAATCGTATCATGAATAATTAATATTACTTGCATAACTGAACTGAAAGTAGTAAGTGAAATGTTTGCTCCGTAGAGCCCTGTAATGAAATAGCTAGTAATAATTTTCTGGTGAGATTATGGTCTACACAAGTGGCCCTTGAACTGAACTGACCGGTAACTGACGACCGGGACCAATAACTGACGACCGGGTGAAATACTAATCGTCTGATCAGACTAATGCCACAGTATACTGGGTGGTACAAAACTGAACTGACCGGTAACTGACGATCGGGTGAAGTAATAATCCCTTGATAGTAAAGTGACCACAAGCAATATCGCATAAATCTCAAAATGAATATTTTGCACGTAATATAATTGAAGAACATCATTAAATATCCTGTAAAAATTTTACTAATTGGGTTGGATCGCTCCCAGGCTTGCTGCGACTAAAATGTAACATCAAAAATATGCAAATGATTTATCGTGACCAAACTTTGTAATTGACTCCAAAAATGAGACATTTACACCCAACTAACTTAGTATTTAATCAAGACTACGTGCCAACCCGAACCATCACCAAACCATCATTTAGTCATGATTAAAATACGTCTAAAATGATGAAATAATGCTCCTAAAATGGTACAAGTCGAAATCTTGGTGAATGGAGGCCAAAACATGAAATGCTCTTTCGAGAGTCACTTTGGCACATTGCACCGTAAATTCTCGTACGACCTCTAAAATGATCCGAATCACAAACGGCCAAAAACATGACCTTCCTAACTTGATGAGGCACTGTCTAATCCAAGACCATAGGCTAAAAGCCAACCNACAAACGGCCAAAATCATGACCTTCCTAACTTGATGAGGCACTGTCTAGTCCAAGACCATAGGCTAAAAGCCAACAAAGAACCCGGACTACACCTCTGCACCGAAGCACAACTTGCTGTCCAGAAAATACAGCCGCTGTGATAGCGTTTCCTTGCGTCGTTTGCAAGGATAATGGCCATTGGGGCTTGAACCACGGACCAGAGCCTCTTACCAACATCCTAAGGTATGGTTTGAACCATGGCTAAGGGCCCTAGGCCAGCCACAATCCAAACAACACCCTAGACTACCCGAAACTTGCATCCGCGAGCCAAATCTGCGCGTGTGGGGAGATTTGCGTCGTTTGCTGTCATGGACCTTTCCAATGGCCATTTGATTGACCATGGCATGATCTAGACATCAAGGATTATGGTATGAACTGTGGCTAAGGGCTAAGAAGCCAACCAAGATCCACACCAACACCACAAAGCCGAAACTATACATGCATAAAAATGAAGGGGCCGAAGGGTTGTTCTTGTTTTTGTTTTGAAATTTGATGCAGCTATGGACCAAGCCTTGAAAGGCCAACTTGGTCATGTCTTAGACATAATAAAGAGATGTTCTAACCATGGTTATAGCCTCTAGGGCAGCCAAGATCAGAAACATCACCCTCTTGACAGCAACTGAAATTTCGAGACTCAAAATGACTCCATGGAAGAGTTGCTGTATTTTCTCAATTCCAGCATGCATGGGGCTTGAACTAACGGACCAACATGGTCTTGACACACCCTAGTACGTGTCTAGGTGCAGCCTTGGGAGCCTAGGGTTGAGCCAACCACCTGTACTCACAAAAACAAGCAAACCGTGAGGTATAAGAGAAGCCACAAAAATCTGCACTCATGTTTTCGAAAATGTTTGACAATATTTCGGTTTTTACCATCTAAATCATGCACATGAAACTTTTTAAAATATTAATATGACTTGATTGAAGAGTGAACGAAATAACATATACATGCCTTGGTTTGTTTTGAAAGAAAAACAAACGAAACGACTACGCGGCGCGGAGGAGACGGAGTGTTCTTCGTTTTCTTGTTTCTACTCGATTTTCTCTCTTGTTCTCACGATTTTTGCTGCAAGAATTCTCTGAAATTTTTGAGAATAAGGAGAGGGGAAATGGTTAGGAGAAATGAATGGAAGTTGCAAGATAGATTGGAGATTAAATGGTAAAATGAATCTTGCTTTCTTTGAGTTTGCTTGGAGATAGAAAAGATATGATATCAAGGGATTTTGAGGGATATTGGAGAGGTAGGTTTGCCGATTTTTTTGGCTAGATAAACCAAGGTAGGAATATTTCTTAATTACTAATTTATTGGTGAATAAAAGTGTGAGATTATCATACCAAGGAAAATTAAGGAAAGGCATCAAGACGGTGAGTTGTCAAATAAAATCTAATCTCCAAAATGAGGGCCCGAATTCTTGCTTATTAAAAGAGAGGAAATATTGCTTAATTAATTATTTGTTGGTGATTTAAAAGTGGGGAAATATCTACCTAGAAAAAGATTAAGGGAAGATAATAAGGAAATGAATTGTCAACCAAATTTAAATCTAGAAAAAGTGATGGCCGATTTATCTGGTAAATAGATGGGGTAGGAAAATTGCTTAATTATTAATTATTGGGGGGTTAAAATTGTGGGAATTAATTATGCCATTAAAGGATTTAGGAAAGATATCAAAATGGTGAGTTGACAAGTTTAAATCCTACAAAAATGAAATGGCCGAAAATTAATGATAATGGTAGGGAAAATATTTCTTAAATCTTGTATTTTAAATCTTTAGTGTTTTATCTACCCATTAAATATTTTAGTGAATTAATAAATTAACTTAGGAANTTAGGCTTTTTAATCAATTATTGAACCCAAAGGAATTTATTTACTACTTATCTCAAATTAATTAATTAAATTCTTAAATTCTCTTTCACATTAAGTTAACTTATTATTTATCTTAAATAAATTCTGGGAATGTTTTCTCAATATTAAATTTTATCTCAAAACTCCAACCCTGTCCGGCCTCACTTATTTAACTGAAGAGATAGTAATCAAACTATTGCGTAAAATAATTAAATTTAAAGAAAAGAATTTAAATATTCATGCAATAAAATCATTTTAATTTAAATACAAGAATTATGCATGGCTTATACGTAGTCTAATTTACGGGTTCTACTTGCTCATATGATGAGTATCAGAAACTCATATTTGGAATACTGCATATTCTAAACAGTTCCTAGTCGATTCAGCCGCCGTTAAGAACGATATAGGCCGCTCGAGTTCGAGACTAGTATCTGCGATGTGAGTACCATGTTTCATTGGTAGGGGACATTGTGATGTCCGAGCATGCAGATAGGTGCTCCTGGTAGAGTGAACTGAACAACCCTCCATATAGGACTTTCCAAGTGGTTCTCACTTATCGAGTGGAAACGTCCTAGTTTATGGTTGTACACCATTAGTCTTTATGACCCGAGACAACATTGAGACTCTATGTACTAGGATTGTACTTTGACTTGTTTACCGACTCTCATGGGGTCATCAGGTGGCAAGGTTGGGTGTTTTGTCGAAATATATAGGAGTCGATGCATTGTAGTCGGGGATTCAACGCTTACCTTCTGGTATGGATATCCTATGTGATCTCATGTATATATAGTTTAAAATCTCTGATCAGAGTATGGTGGTAATTATGAAAGGGGTTTCATAGATTACACCATTGATGCAAGTATGACATGACACATAGTATCGATTCATTGACAACTCTCGATAGACCAATGGTTTTCGAATCGTTCTGGATATATGAGTTGAATGGACCGTACTGTACGCTAACCATAATAGAATGGTTCTTGCAGGCACTATCATTTAATACCTAGGAAATCATGTAAGCGATGCTGCTAGGAGTTTAACATGATTGGTTGGGTACTATCAGACTTGAGTTCTGACGTTCTTATTATCATGGAGTTGATAAGTAAGAATGGAGCAGTTGGGGTATGCTCATATAAGGACATGTTTAGTCCTGAATCACATGGAGATGTGAACCCACGGCTAGTTGTTTTAATGAACCATTTAGGGCCACACAAGTACTAGCTTTCTAGTTCACGTTGAGAAGTAAAATAGTTCAATGTGATGAACGGCTTATAAAGGAGTTTATAAGCGTAAATAAAATTAGAAATTGGCCAAATAAATAATGTATTTGAAAATTATGATTTTCATAACGGAAAATTGGCCTTCAGTCCCCATCCGTCGATTTTTTTTGCGTTCAGTCCCTGGGTACTTTTTTAGTACCACATTTAAACATGAAGTGTACCATATTTTCACATAAAGTGTACCACATTTTGTATGACATAGTACCACAATTTTGTGGGTAGGGAGTAAACCCAAAGAAATATTTTGATTGGGGATTTTTCACCTACTTCCCCTTCTCATAAATATTATTATGGACTAAATTAAATTAATTCAAATGTTGAATTAATTAAACACTAGTGGACCTAGTAGAGTTCAAATAATTAAATTAATTCAAATGTTGGATTAATTAAATAACATTTGGCCTTGTAGAGCCCAATTAGAAATAATTATTAAACTAGTGAGCTTGAGTAAAATCAAGTAAAGTTTAAATGGTCTCAAATGAGTTTGAGATATTTAAATAAAAGTCCATGAGCTTTGTAATTGTTACAAGCCCAAATAATTTGCATGCTTGGGAGGTGAAAGGTTGGAGATAACTTTTTCAATAAACAAGGCATGGCATGCACATGCTACTTTTCACTTTTCATACACCAAGAAAATTTCCTCCTTCTCTCCTCCCCACCCCTTTGGCCGAAATTTTCTCCTCAATATTCTCTTAATTTTCTTCTTCAATTGTTGAGGAAAGAAAAGTCTTCTCAAAGAAAAATCATCTAATTTTTCTAGTGCAAATTTAGAGGGGATCTACCGAGTTGGTGGTGGGCTTAATATTTGAGCAAGGAGTGCTCAAAGGAGAAGCTTGTAGATTTGTCATCCTTTCAAGAGCCAAATTGTTTACAACTTGGTTGGAGCCATAACATTAATCTATGTGATTGATAGGTAAAAATTCTAAAAACCCTATGAATGTCATTTCGTGTTTTTGTATTTGCTATACATCATAGGCTTAAGGTGTTCGAATTTCTTGCTACAAAAATTATTTTGAAACTTCCGTTGCGCATACGGGCACCTTAATCGATCTCTTTTCATTAGGAATGCACAACCTGTCTTCTCTAAATAGGAACCCGTAATGCAAATAAAATTCGTCATGTGGACCATGCATACATGTTTCAAATACTCTTAAAATCCTCATCTAGCACATACAACTCCTTGACATGCTCAAACCCCAAAATTTTAGACTCCAAGGTAGAGAAAAGTATGTACCTTCGTGATAGTGCGTCGGCCACTACATTCTCCTTACCTTGTTTATAATTGATGATGTAGGGAAATGTCTCTATGAATGCCACCCACTTGGCATGCCGCTTGTTCAGCTTCTTTTGTCCCTTAAAGTGCTTTAAGCATTCATGATCCGTATGAATCACAAACTCCCTAGGCCTCAAGTAGTGCTGCCACGTCTCAAGAGTCCTCACAAGTGCATAGAGCTCCTTGTCATATGTCGGATAGTTAAGCGCTGCTCCATTAAGCTTTTCAATAAAATATGCTAACTTAATTATGTAGGGGAATGTCTCTATGAATGCCACACACTTGGCATGCCGCTTGTTCAGCTTTTGTTGCCCCTTAAGGTGCTTTAGAGACTCATGATCGGTATGAATCACAAACTCCTTAGGCCTTAAGTAGTGCTGCCACGTCTCTAGAGTCCTCACAAGTGCGTAGAACTCCTTATCATACGTGGGATAATTCAGGGCGGCTCCATTGAGTTTCTCGCTAAAGTATGCCACCGGTCGACCTCCTTGCATCAAGACTCCACCAATACCTACACCTGAAGCATCACATTCAATTTCAAAGGTATTAGCAAAATCAGGTAAAACAAGTAAAGGAGCATTAATTAACTTTTGCTTAATAAGGTTAAGAGACTTCTCTTGCTCCTCGCCCCAATGGAATGGAACGTTCTTCTTGATCACCGCCGTCATTGGTGATGCAAGTGTGCTAAAATCTTTTACAAACCTCCTATAGAAGCTTGCAAGACCATGAAAACTTCGAACTTGACCAACAGTAGTAGGCGTTGGCCAATCTCGAATGGCACTTACCTTGTCTTCATCAACTTGTATACCCTGTGAACTTACCACAAAACCCAGAAAGACATGTTTGCTCGTACAAAAATCACATTTCGTTAAGTTAGCATATAAATTCTCAGCCCTTAGTGTGATTAGTACAAGTCTCAAGTGATTAACATGCTCATCTAAGTTTTTGCTATACACTAGGATATCATCAAAATAAACAACAACAAACTTTCCTATGTGTGCACGCAAAACATGATTCATGAACCTCATAAAGGTGCTAGGAGCGTTAGTTAAGCCAAAAGGCATGACCATACACTCATATAACCCGTATTTGGTTTTAAAAGCAGTTTTCCACTCATCACCTTCCCTCATCCTAATTTGGTGATAACCACTTTTCAAATCAATCTTGCTAAAGATACAAGCACCATGCAACTCATCTAACATATCATCTAGTCTAGGTATGGGATGCCTATACTTAATGGTTATGTTATTGATTGCCCTACAATCCACACACATACGCCATGAGCCATCTTTCTTAGGAACTAATATAGCAGGTACAACACAAGGAGACATGGACTCACGCACAAAACCCCTATCTAACAACTCACTTACCTGCCGTTGAAGCTCCTTAGCCTCCTCCGGATTGTTCCTATAAGCTGGACGATTTGGCAATGCACTCCCGGCCACCAAATCAATTTGGTGCTCAATCCCCCTCAATGGTGGTAGCCTTTGAGGTAGCTCCTCCGGAAATATATCATCAAATTCCTGCAAAAGTGAAACAACAATGCTCGGAAGGGACTCGGCTATATCTCTTGTGTTAAAGAGGATCTCTTTATAAAGAATCAACACAAGTGGTTCATGTGTGTGCATCAACTGCTTCAACTCACTTTTTTGGGCCATGTATGTTTTCTTTTTGGCCTCTTTCCTCTCATTTTCTTTTCCCTCATTTTCTTTCCTCTCCTTTTTCTTTTGTATGGCTATCTCACTCTTTTGATCACTCTTTTTTTCAGCCATTTCCTTTTTATTTTCCAAGGCCACCTCACTTTTTAGTTCACTCTTTCTTTCGGCCTCATATCTCTTTTTCTTTTTCGAATGGTCCTCCAACACTTGCTTTGGGGACAAAGGAAGTAATACAATGGAATCCTTTTTTAACATAAAGGAATACCTATTCTTGAAACCATCATGAGTCACCTTCCTATCGTATTGCCAAGGCCTACTCAACAAGATATGACAAGCATGCATTGGCACTACATCACATAAAACCTCTTCAATGTACTTCCCAATCGAAAAAGACACCAACACCAGTTTTGTCACCTTCACCTCCGCACAATCATTCAACCATTGAAGTCTATATGGTTGAGGGTGCTTTAGTGTAGGCAAGCTCAATTTTTCCACCATCTCAACACTAGCCACATTAGTACAACTCCCCCCCATCTATGATTAAATTGCAAACCTTTTGATTCACAAAACACCTAGTGTGGAACAAGTTCTCTCTTTGGTTAGTCTCCTCCTCCTTGACTTGGGCACTCATGATACGCCTAGTCACTAGTGCCTCACCTATAACCGCCTCATACCCCTCATCAGGATCCTCTAATGCAGGCATCTCATCATCATCATCATCACCCTCACTATGAGATTCATACTCACCATAGTCATTCAAAATCATCACCCTCTTATTAGGACATTCACTAGAAATATGACCCAACCCTTGACACCTAAAACATTTAGTATCTCTAGATCGATTAGAAGGAGTTTCAGATTTACCTTGCACTCCTTGCTTAGATGCCTCTTGTTTGGTCTCAAATTTGGGCTTGCTCACCACCTTATTCTCTTCACGCTTCACCACATTTGATCGCCATGAAGATGATGAAACTCCGGTTTGATTGGTGCGGCCAACTCCACACCTTTTGAGTTGTTGCTCCACTTTTATGGCCATTTGCACCATTTCTTCTAGATCCAAGTAGTGCCGAAGCTCAACTTGATCTTGTATTTCCCTGTTCAAACCACAAAGAAAACGAGCCATCGTCGCCTCATTATCTTCCTCAATATTAGCCCTAATCATGACTACTTCCATCTCCTTATAGTAGTCCTCAACACTCTTCACCTCTTGCCTTAAAGTTTGTAGCCTCTTAAACATCTCCCTATAGTAGTGGTTGGGTACAAACCTTTTTCTCATCACTCTCTTCATCTCATCCCAAGTTTCTATGGGCCTCTCATTGTACCTCCTCCTAGTGGTCACTAATTGATCCCACCAAATGAGAGCATAGTCTAAAAATTCAACCACCGCCAACCTCACCTTCTTTTGTTCGTAATAGTGGTGACACTCAAACACAAACTCTACCCTCTTTTCTCACTCTAAATATGCCTCCGGATCAGATTTCCCATGGAACGAAGGATTTTCATCTTAATACTACCCATATGACCATCTTTCCTATTCCCATCATATCTACCCCGAACGGCTTCTCTTCTACCTCTACCAATTCCTCTACTTCTTCCATTCCTACCCCAATTATCATTTTGGCTCTCCTCTTCTCCTCCAAAATCAACCTCTTCCTCTTCTTCTTCTCTACCCATATTTTTAGGATTTGATTTTTTTTTTACTCGTACTAACCTCAAGCCTATCCAACCGCTCATGTAACGGCTCCATATCAACCTTCAACATCCTACTAAAATGCCCAAACAACGCCTCCATTTGAAACTTAGATAACCTCGGGTTCGAATTATCTCCTACCTCCTTCTCCATTTAATTTCAGATTTGTACCTGCAAGAAAACGTTAGTCGAAAAAAATATTCCTCACCCAAATTCTCACGATCACTCCAAAGAAATTCACTCGTCTCTCCTCTCGTATTTTGTTTGCTCACAACAAATACTCACTACTCACTCCAAAGAAATAACACTCACACTCAAATGTTTCCACTCGAATTTGATGTCTCTCTCTAAAGGGTGCTCAAGCTTTGTATTCGTCTATCAAACAATCAAGTTCAAACTCGTGAACAAATGCGATCGACTCACGTGGACTGCGCAGACAAGCAAGTTGAAGATAGATATTTTTTTTTTGACTGTGTGAGACACTACTATATGTCTCACAAAAAGGAATAGAACAAAATATCAAAAAGAAATATTGGCAAATTTTCGGAATTTTTTTTTTCCTGCTCTGAAAATTCCTAAAATTCAGAGAAAAATAAGACACGAAGTTTCATGTATCACAGATTCACGAACGACGAAAAATAATAGAACAAATCAGATCTGAAAGCGGAACTAAAGAATAATTAGATCTGAAGGATAAACTTACTTGAATTCAATGAACCTAAGCTCTGATACCAAATGATGTGAATCCACGTACGAATAAAAGCAAACACGATTAAATATGAATCGCGTCCTCAATTTAATATCGAACAAGGAATTCGTGTTGTCCCGATCTTTTGAATCAAGTGTGTGTGTTATGATTTTCACCTCTAAACTATGAAGTTTAGCAACAAATAATCACGAGATAAACAATCGAAAATTATGACGAACCTTCAAAGAACAAGTCTAAGACAATCCGCACAAGCACGATCGACAAACGCCACAAAGTTAAAAACTTTGATAAGTTTGATTTTTGTGAACAAAGCTAAAGCCTTGAAAAAGTTGAGAGAAAACTCAAAACTTTGATAAACTCAATAATAATATTCTGAAAAGTGTCTTCAAATTTCGTTCACCATAGGTTTACATATCAAAAGATATCAAATCTAGTTACCAAGATAATTAAAACTCTAAATATAGAAACAAATAATTTCCCAAATATGACTCGCGCTCGGGAGGTAGAATGTGACCGCTCGAGCGCCGAAGGCTCTGGACTATTCCCGCTCGGGCGGTAGAATGTGACCGCTCGGGCTCCGAGGGTTCTGGAAATTTTCTCCTTGGACAGTAAGTGTGGCGCTCGGGCGGTAATGTTTGGTCGCTCGGGCGCCGAAGCTGCTGGACTCCTTTTCATTTATCACCTGAATAATGTTCCTTTGGCTCCCAAACTTATTCCCATGCATCATGAACCCTTCAGCACTTTGCACCTTGCTTGTAAGTCCTTCTGCCTTGCTCATAAGCCCATGTAACACCTCTTTAAACTTCTTCAGTCGTCCTCTCGTGATTGGTCCCACAGGTAACTCTAAGGGATCCCATGCTTTCCTTGGGACGTGCACATCCGTGTTCGCATCAACTAAGAAAAGGAGGGATCCAATATTTGTTATTGTTGACAGATTTTTTAAGATGGCACATTTCATTGCTTGTCATAAAACGGATGACGCATCTAACATTACGGATTTGTTCTTTAGAGAAGTCCTTAGGTTGCATGGCATGCCTAGCACTATTGTTTCTGACCGTGATGTTAAGTTTTTGAGTTACTTTTGGAAAACGTTGTGGGCTAAATTGGGCACAAAATTGTTGTTTTCTACTACGTGTCATCCTCAAACTGATGGACAAACTGAAGTTGTTAATAGAACGTTAGGGACACGTTTGCGTGCTATTCTTAAAAAGAACTTAAAGAATTGGGAAGAATGTTTACCATTTGTTGAGTTTGCTTATAATCGTTGCATTCATTCTACTACCAATTATTCGCCGTTTGAAATTGTTTATGGGTTTAATCCTTTGACTCCGTTGGATTTGATGTCATTGCATGTGAGTGAAAGGTTAAACATGGATGGCAAGAAGAAAGTTGAATTTTTTAGGAGCTTGCATGAAAAGGCCAAAGCCAACATTGAGAAGAAGAATGAGCAATACACCAAGCAAACCAACAAGGGGAAGAAAAACGTGGTGTTTGAAAAGGGTGATTGGGTATGGCTACACTTGAGGAAGGAAAGGTTTCCGGAGATGCGACGTTCAAAGCTACTACCGAGGGGTGATGGGCCATTTCAAGTCCTCGAAAAGATAAATGACAATGCCTACAAACTTGATCAGCCAGGTGAGTATAACGTCAGTTCTACTTTTAATGTTAGTGATCTTTCTTTGTTTGATGTAGGTGATGACAAGATTTGAGGCCAAATCTTTTTCAAGAAGGGGAGGATGATGCGAAAACGGGTGGTCAAGCTCCAAGGAAAGCGTGGGATCCTTTAGAGTTGCCGGAGGGACCAATCATGAGAGGACGGCAAAAGAAATTCAAAGAGGCACTACAAGGGCTTATGAGCAATGAAGAAGGACTTACAAGCAAGGTGCAAAGTGCTGAAGGGTTCGTGATGCATGGGAGTAAGTTTGGGAGTCATAAGAACATCATTCAAGTGATGAATGAAGAAAACGTCCAGAATGCTCCGCGCCCGTGCGGTAAAATACTACCGCCCGAGCGCCAAACGTATTGCCCAAGAGTTGATTTCCAGAACACTCGGCGCCCGAGTGGTCATTTTATACCGCCCGAGCGCGAATAGTCCAGAACCCTCGGCGCTCGAGAGGTAATATCCTACCGCCCGAGCACGTGTCAGATGCGAGAAAATCTTTAGTTTCCTAGTTAGAGTTTAATTGATCTTGGTAACTTGATTTTGAAAATCTTTAGATTGTACACAATATTATGGACGAAATTTTACGCACAATACACATTATTATTGATTGAATATACAACTTTTGAGATTTTTCTCTCAACTTTTTTCAAGGCTTTTGCATTGTTTTCATCAAAAATCAAACTTATCAAGATTCATTCTTGTGGCGTTTGTCGATTGCGTTGTTGCTCCCACTGTTATCAAGGCTTTTGCTTTTCTTACGCACGTGGTCACTAGTTTCAATGGCCTCTCATTATACCTCCTCCTAGTGGTCACTAGTTGATCCCACCAAATGAAAGCATAGTCTAGAAATTCAACCACCGCCAACCTAACCTTCTTTTGCTCGGAATAGTGGTGACATTCAAACACAAACGCTACCCTATTTTCCCACTCTAAATATGCCTCCGTGTCAGATTTACCATGGAACGATGGGATTTTCATCTTAATTCTACCCATGTTACCATCTTCCCTATTCCCATCATATCTACCCCGTACGGCTTCTCTTCTACCTCTACCAAATCCTCTATGTAATGCCCGAAATTATTTAATTGCTGAATTGACATGATGATGAAAACACGACTCCGAGAATGACTTGAGAAAGCATGTGAATTGTGTTGGTTGTATATCTAGCAGACCTCGTGCACATGCGCGGAGACAGGATGCGCATATGCTCGAATAGCCAGTGCCGAGGCAGAAGACCTCGCGCATATGCGCGAGACAGAGCGCGGATATGCGCGAGCAGGTACAATGTAAAGTGCCGAGACAGAACCTCTCGTGCATATGAGCGAAGACAAGGCACGCATATGCGCGAGAAGCTAAAATGCTATGTGCCGAGACAGAGTGATACGAAACCTCGTACGAATGAGTAGCAAACACGATTATCGAAATCGTACCCTCAACTCAATAACAAACAAGGATCGATTATGTTGTCCCGATCTTTTGAAACAAGTAACGATTTGTGATATTGACCTCTAAGAGATTAAATCTTAGCAACAAATATCAACGATAATAACAATTGAATTTCAAACGAACCTTCAAAGAACTTGTTTTGACAATCCGCGCGAAAAACAATCGACAAACGCCACAAAGATGCAATCTTTGATAAGTTTGATTTTTGGTTTTGAACAAAGCTTTAAAAGCCTTGATAATTGAGAGAAAACCTCAAAATATTTCTTAATGTTTGAAGTGGTTCGTTCATCATTGATACAATACATATAAATACAATAAAATAACAAGAAAGTTGTGTAGAAAGCATTAATTAAAGTAACTAGCAATTTTGACACAGAAGTGCGCGCGGTAGCGCCAGATCTCGCGCGGGGGCGCGCAAGAATCTACCCAAAGAAAGTGCTCCGGCGCGCGGTTGTGCCGGAAATGGCGCGGTGGCGCGCGCCATGGGCGCGGCCACGCCGGAAGTCGCGCGGGGGCGCGGCGCCCTCGGCCCAAATGCGTGCAATCTTTAATTCTAAGCGCGCGGGTGCGCGTGTGCTGCTGTCCTCATGGTCTTTTATCTCATGAATAACATTCCAAAGACCTCCAATATTATTCCCATGTTTCCCAACCTCCTCTAATTTAGTCACCCAATTTGTAATCCCTCTTTGGTAACTCAACATGAATCCTTGAAGTGCTTCTTTAAATTTCTTGCTACGTCCCCTCGTTATAGGTCCTTCGGGCAACTCCAACGACTCCAATGCTTTCTTTGGTGCTTGATCAACCACGTTTGCATCATCCTCCCCTTCTTGAAAAGGATTTGTCCTCAAATCTTGATCATCTCCTACATCAAACAACGAAAGATCACTAACATTAAAAGTAGAACTGACATTATACTCACCTGGCAGATCAAGTTTATATGCATTGTCATTGATCCTTTCAATCACTTGAAATGGTCCATCACCCCTAGGTAAGAGCTTTGAACGTCGCTTCTCTGGAAATCTTTCCTTCCTTAAGTGCAACCACACCCAATCTCCCTTTTCAAAAACCATCTTTTTCCTCCCCTTGTTGGCTTGCTTCGTGTATTGTAAATTCTTCTTTTCGATGTTATCCTTGACCTTCTCATGCAAGCTCCTAACAAATTCAGCTTTTTTCTTGCCATCCATATTCAACCTTTCACTCACAGGTAAAGAAATCAAATCCAACGGAGTCAAAGGATTAAACCCATATACAATTTCAAATGGCGAATAATTTGTAGTAGAATGCACACAACGATTATAAGCAAACTCAACAAATGGCAAACAATCCTCCCAATTCTTTAAGTTCTTCTTAATAATAGCACGTAAAAGTGTTCCTAAAGTTCGGTTAACAACTTCAGTTTGTCCATCCGTTTGAGGATGACATGTAGTAGAAAACATCAGTTTCGTGCCAAGTTTAGCCCACAAAGTTTTCCAAAAGTAACTCAAGAATTTAGCATCACGATCAGATACAATAGTCCTAGGCATACCATGCAACCTAACGACTTCCTTGAAAAACAAATCCGCCATGTTTGATGCATCATCGGTTTTATGACAAGCAATAAAATGTGCCATCTTAGAGAATCTATCAACAACAACAAATATTGAATCTCTCCCCTTCTTAGTTCTCGGAAAACCTAAAACAAAATCCATAAAAATATCAGTCCAAGGTTCACTAGGAACAGGAAGTGGTGTATACAATCCTTGTGGTTGTGTTCTAGACTTAGCTTGTCTACAAGTAATGCACTTTTCACAAACACGCTCAACATCACGTTTCATATGTGGCCAATAAAAATGCTCATGCAAACAACTCAAAGTTTTAGCCACACCAAAGTGCCCTATCAAACCATCACCATGTGCCTCCCTCACAAGTAATTCACGAATTGATGACTTAGGAATGCACAATCTATCTTCTCTAAATAAAAACCCATTATGCAAATAAAATTTATCATGCGGACCATGCATACATATTTCAAATACTTCCTTAAAATCCCCATCGATGGCATACAATTCTTTCACATGTTCAAATCCCAAGATTTTTGAATCCAAGGTAGAGATTAGTACGTACCTCTGTGATAGTGCGTCGGCCACTACATTATCCTTACCTTGTTTGTACTTGATTATGTAGGGAAATGTTCCTATGAATGCCACCCATTTGGCATGCCGCTTGTTCAATTTCTGTTGTCCCCTAAGGTACTTTAGAGACTCATGATCCGTATGGATCACAAACTCCTTAGGCCTCAAGTAGTGTTGCCACATTTCCAAAGTCCTCACAAGCGCGTACAACTCTTTGTCATACGTTGGATAGTTCAGTGCTGCTCCAATGAGTTTCTCACTAAAATACGCCACTAGTCGTCCTCCTTGCATCAAAACACCTCCAATACCTACATCTGAAGCATCACATTCAATTTCAAAAGTATTAGAAAAAATCAGGTAAAACAAGTAAAGGCGCATTAATTAATTTTTGTTTAATAATATTAAAAGACTTCTCTTGCTCCTCGCCCCAATGAAATGGAACGTTCTTTTTAATCACTGCTGTCATCGGTGCCGCCAGTGTGCTAAAATCTTTTACAAACCTCCTATAGAAGCTTGCAAGACCATGAAAGCTTCGAACTTGACTAACATTAGCAGGCGTCGGCCAATCTCGAATCGCACTTACCTTGTCTTCATTCACTTGTATCCCCTGTGAACTTACAACGAATCCAAGAAATACAAGTTTTCGTGTACAAAAATCACATTACTTAAGATTAGCATATAAATGTTCATCTCTAAGTGCTATCAATACAAGTCTCAAGTGTTTAACGTGATCATCCAAATTTTTGCTATACACTAGGATATCATCAAAATAGACAACAACAAATTTTCCTATGTATGTACGTAAAACATGATTCATTAACCTCATAAAGGTACTAGGAGCTTAGTTAAACCAAAAGGCATTACCATCCACTCATATAACCCGTACTTGGTTTTAAATGCTGTTTTCCACTCGTCACCTTCCCTCATTCTAATTTGGGGATAACCACTCTTCAAATCAATCTTACTAAAAATACATGCACCATGCAACTCATCTAACATATCATCTAGTCTAGGTATGGGATGCCTATACTTGATGGTAATGTTATTGATTGCCCTACAATCCACACACATACGCCATGAGCCATCTTTCTTAGGAACTAATAAAACAGGCACAGCACAAGGAGACATGGACTCACGCACAAAACCCCTATCTAACAATTCACTTACCTGCCGTTGAAGCTCCTTAGTTTCCTCCGGATTGCTTCTATAAGCTGGACGATTTGGCAATGCACTTCCGGGCACAAAATCAATTTGGTGCTCAATCCCCCTCAATGGTGGTATTCCTTGAGGTAGTTCCTCCGGAAATATATCATCAAACTCCTGCAAAAGGGAAACAACAATGCTCGGAAGATTTCCGGCTATATCACTTGTGTTAAAGAGAATCTCTTTGTAAAAAATCAACACAAGTGTATCATGTGTGTGCAACAATTGTTTCATTTCACTCTTTTGGGCCATATATGTTTTCTTATTGACCTCTTTCCTCTCATTTTCTTTTCCCTCTTTTTTTATCTCTATGGTCATCTCATCATTTTTTTTATCACTTATTTTTTTGACCATATCTTTTTCTTGTTTGTTTAAGGCCACCTCACTTTTCTTTTCACTCTTTCTTTCGGCCTCATTTCTTTTTTTCTTTTCTCGTTGGTCCTCCATTATTTGTTTTGGGGACAAGGGAAGTAAAACAATGGGTTCTTTCTTTAGTACAAAAGAATATCTATTTCTAAACCCATCATGTGTCACTTGCCTATCATATTGTCATGGTCTCCCTAACAAAATATGACAAGCATGCATTGGCACCACATCACACAACACCTCATCAATATACTTTCCAATCGAAAACGCAACCAAAACTTGTTTGTTCACTTTCACTTCAGCACAGTCATTCAACCACTGTAACTTATATGGTTGAGGATGTTTCAAAGTAGGCAAGCTCAATTTTTCTACCATCTCAAGACTAGCAACATTGGTACAACTTCCTCCATCTATAATAAGATTGCAAACCTTGCTATTGACAAAACACCTAGTATGGAATAAGTTTTCCCTTTGGTTAGTTTCTTCTTCCTTGACTTGGGTACTCATTATACGCCTAGTCACTAACGCTTCACCCACAACTGCCTCATATCCTTCATCAGGATCCTCTAACGCAGGCATCTCATCTTCATCCTCTCCATCATCTCCCTCACTATGAGATTCATACTCCCCAAAATTATTCAACACCATCACCCTTTTATTGGGACATTGGCTAGCTATATGTCCAACTCCTTGACACCTAAAACATTTAATATCTCTAGAACGATTAATAGGAGTTTCAGGTTTACCTTGCAATCCCTGCTTAGGCGCCTCCTGTTTAATGTCAACTTTGGGCTTGATCACTACCTTACTTTCTTCTCGTTTAACAACGTTGGAACGCCAAGGTGTTGATGTATTCCCAGCTTGTGTGGTACGGCCAACTCCTCTCCTCTTGAGTTGTTGCTCCACTTTTATTGCCATCTGCACCATTTCATCTAGATCCAAGTAATGTCTAAGCTCCACTTGGTCTTGAATTTCCCTGTTCAAACCACACATAAAACGAGCCATAGTAGCCTCACTATCCTCCTCTATGTTTGCTCTTATCATGACTACTTCCAACTCTTTATAGTAGTCCTCAACACTCTTCACACCCTGTCTCAAGGTTTGTAACTTCTTAAACATTTCTCTATAGTAGTGATTTGGTACAAACCTCTTCCTCATTACGCTCTTCATTTCAGCCCAAGTTTCTATAGGTCGCTCATTGCATCTTCTTTTAGTGGTCACTAATTGATCCCACCAAATAAGTGCATAATCAACAAATTCAACGACGGCCAACCTAACCTTTTTGAGTTCAGAATAATGGTGACAATCAAAAACAAATTCAACTCGCTTTTCCCATTCTAAATAAGCTTCAGGGTCTGACTTACCATGGAACGACGGAATTTTCATTTTAATGCTTCCTATGTTACTATCTTCCTTATTCCCATCATTGTACCTACCACGTACGGCTTCTCTTCTTCCCCTACCAAATCCTCCTCTACCTCGTCCTCTCCTACCCCAGTTCTTGTTTTGACTTTCCTCTTCTACATCCAAATCATATTCATCCTCTTCTTCTTCAACTGTACCCAAACCTTTAGGCTTAGATTTATTTTCACTAGTGCTAACCTCAAGCCTATCCAACCTCTCATATAAAGGATCCAACTCGGTCCTCATCATCCTACTAAAATGCCCAAATAACGCCTCCATTTGAACCTTAGACAACCCCTGGTTCGAACTATCTCCTACCTCCCTCTCCATTTTACTTTTCAGATTTTGTACCTGCAAGAAAATGTTAGTAGAAATAAAAGATATTCCTCACCCAAATTCTCATGATCACTCCAAAGAAATAACGCTCGCACTCAAATATTTTTCGCTCAAATTTGATAGTTCTCTCAAAGGTGTACTCAAGCTTTGTATTTGTATATCAAACTACCAAGATTCAATTCGTGGACAATCGCAACTGTCTCACTTGGATTGTACAAAAACAAGAACGATAGAATAACACAAAACAAATTTTTCGAGAATTCCGGATTAACAAATAACAAAGGATGATAAAAATAACGCAGATCTTAGAATAAAACAAAGGATAACACAAAACTGATGCAGAACGAATTTTGTTTTTGTTTTTGATTGATATGACAATAGAAACGAAAGATAACACATATCTTATTAATAGAACAAAGGATAATACAGATCTGAAAACAGAAACGAAAGGATAGCACATATCTGATAACAGAACGAAATTTATATTTTTTTTATTTTTAGATAGATCTGAAAATAACAACGATAACTTACTTGAATCAATGAACCAAAGCTCTGATACCAAATGATACGAAACCTCGTACGAATGAGTAGCAAACACGATTATCGAAATCGTACCCTCAACTCAATAACAAACAAGGATCGATTATGTTGTCCCGATCTTTTGAAACAAGTAACGATTTGTGATATTCACCTCTAAGAGATTAACTCTTAGCAACAAATATCAACGATAATAACAATTGAATTTCAAACGAATCTTCAAAGAACTTGTTTTGACAATCTGCGCGAAAAACAATCGACAAACGCCACAAAGATGCAATCTTTGATAAGTTTGATTTTTGGTTTTGAACAAAGCTTTAAAAGCCTTGATAATTGAGAGAAAACCTCAAAATATTTCTTAATGTTTGAAGTGGTTCGTTCATCATTGATACAATACATATAAATACAATAAAATAACAAGAAAGTTGTGTAGAAAGCATTAATTAAAGTAACTAGCAATTTTGACACGGAAGTGCGCGCGGTAGCGCCGGATCTCGCACGGGGGCGCGCAAGAATCTGCCCAAAGAAAGTGCTCCGGCGCGCGGTTGCGCCGGAAATGGCGCGGTAGCGCGCGCCATGCGCGCGGCCGCGCCGGAAGTCGCGCGGGGGCACGGCGCCCTCGGCCCAAATGCGTGCAATCTGATATGAATCCAAGTACGAATAAAAAGCAAACACGATTAAAATTGAATCGCGCCCTCAATTTAAAAACGAACATGGAATTCGTTGTTGTGTCCCGATCTTTTGCATCAAGTATGGTGTGATTTTCACCCCTAAACTACGAGGTTTAGTAATAAAGAATCACGATGAAAACAATCGAAATTTAGAACGAACCTTCAAAGAACAAGTCAATGACAATCCGCACAAGACGATCGACAAACGCCACAAAGTTAAAAACTTTGATAAGTTTGATTTTTTTGTTTACAAAGCAAAAGCCTTGAAAGTTGAGAGAAAAGTTCTCAAAAGTTTTTTGATATTCAATGAATAATGATCTCAAAATTCGTCCAATATATTTACATAGTCAAGATATGAAATCTAGTTGCCAAAATAATTAAAACACTAACTTAGGAAAACAAATCTGCGCCGCGCGCATATGCGCGCCCCGACTCGCGCATATGCGCGCAAGTCTCTGCCCATGTCGCGCATATGCGCGCCCTAATCTGGCGCATATGCGCGAAGCCCACTGTTAAAGTCTTCTGTGTCCAGTACTTCTCGCGCATATGCGCGTCCCTTCGCGGCGCATGTGCGCGAGCTCGCGCATATGCGCACCCTGTCTTCGCGCATGTGCGCGAGATCTTCTGTCCAGATTTGCGCTCCGTTTTGCATGGATGCTTGAATAATGTTCACATGATCCCCATGCATCACGAACCTTTCATCACTCTGTATCTCGCTTTTCAATCCGCCTTCTTTGCTCATAAACCCATTCAATGCTTCTTTGAACCTCTTCAGACGTCCCCTCGTGATTGGTCCATCCGGCAACTCTAAAGGGTCCCATGCTTTCCTTGGGGCTTGAACAACCGTGTTCGCATCATCCTCCCCTTCTTGAAAAGGATTTGTCCTCAAATCTTGTTCATCACCTACATCAAACAACGACAAATCAGTAACATTGAAAGTGGAACTCACATTGTACTCACCTGGTAAATCGAGTTTGTAAGCGTTATCATTGATCCTTTCTAGAATTTGAAATGGTCCATCGCCCCTAGGTAGTAGCTTTGAACGACGCTTCTCGGGGAACCTTTCCTTCCGCAAGTGGAGCCACACCCAATCACCTTTCTCAAATATCACCTTCTTCTTCCCTTTGTTGGCTTGCTTGGCATATTGCTCATTTCTCTTCTCAATGTTGGCCTTGACCTTTTCATGCAACCCTCTAACAAATTCAGCCTTCTTTTTGCCGTCCATGTTCAACCTTTCACTCACAGGTAAAGACATCAAATCCAACGGAGTCAAAGGATTAAAACCATACACAATCTCAAATGGCGAATAATTAGTAGTAGAATGCATGCAGCGATTATAAGCAAACTCAACAAATGGCAAACAATCTTCCCAATTCTTTAAGTTCTTCTTAAGTATAGCACGCAAAAGTGTTCCTAAAGTCCTATTAACAACTTCAGTTTGCCCATCCGTTTGAGGATGACAAGTAGTAGAAAACAACAATTTTGTGCCAAGTTTAGCCCATAGAGTTTTCCAAAAGTAACTTAAAAACTTAACATCACGGTCAGACACAATAGTCCTAGGCATGCCATGCAACCTAACGACTTCTCTAAAGAACAAATCCGCAATGTGAGAGGCATCATCAGTTTTGTGACAAGCAATAAAATGTGCCATCTTAGAAAATCTATCAACCACAACAAATATCGAATCCCTCCCCTTCTTAGTCCTAGGCAACCCCAAAACAAAATCCATAGAAATGTCAATCCAAGGTTCACTAGGAACAGGAAGTGGTGTATACAATCCATGTGGTTGTGTCCTAGACTTAGCTTGCCTACAAGTTATGCACTTATCACAAACTCGCTCAACATCACGCCTCATATGTGGCCAATAAAAATGTTCATGCAAAGCATTCAAGGTTTTTGCCACACCAAAGTGTCCCATCAAACCACCCCCATGTGCCTCCCTAACAAGTAATTCACGAATGGATGATTTAGGGATGCACAACCTATACTCTCTAAACAAGAAACCATTATGCAAATAGAATTTTTCGTGTGGTCCATGCATACAAGTTTCAAACACACTCTTAAAATCCTCATCCAGCACATACAACTCTTTCACATGCTCAAATCCCAAAATTTTTGATTCCAAGGTAGAGATTAGTACGTACCTCCGGGATAGTGCGTCGGCCACTATGTTTTCTTTACCTTGTTTGTACTTGATGATGTATGGGAACGTTTCAATGAATGCCACCCACTTTGCATGCCGCTTGTTCAACTTATGTTGCCCCTTGAGGTGTTTTAGGGACTCATGATCCGAATGAATCACAAATTCCTTAGGCCTCAAGTAGTGCTGCCACGTCTCTAGAGTCCTCACAAGTGCGTATAACTCCTTGTCATACGTGGGATAGTTCAAGGCGGCTCCATTGAGCTTCTCACTAAAGTATGCCACTGGCCGCCCTCCTTGCATCAAAACTCCGCCAATACCTATACCTGAAGCATCACATTCAATTTCAAACGTATTAGCAAAGTCAGGCAAAACAAGTAAAGGAGCATTAATTAATTTTTGCTTAATAGTATTAAAAGACTTCTCTTGCTCCTCGCCCCAATGGAATGGGACGTTCTTTTTTATTACTGCCGTCATCGGCGCGGCCAAGGTGCTGAAATCTTTTACAAACCTCCTATAAAAGCTTGCAAGACCATGAAAACTTCGAACTTGGCCAACAGTAGTAGGCGTTGGCCAATCCCGAATAGCACTTACCTTGTCTTCATCAACTTGTATCCCCTGTGAACTTACAACAAAGCCAAGAAAGACAAGTTTGTTTGTACAAAAATCACATTTCTTAAGGTTAGCATATAAACTTTCAGCCCGTAGTGAGATTAGCACAAGTCTCAAGTGGTGTACATGCTCTTGTAGATTCTTGCTATACACTAGGATATCATCAAAGTAGACAACAACAAATTTTCCTATATGTGCACGCAAGACATGATTCATTAACCTCATAAAGGTGCTAGGAGCATTAGTTAAGCCAAAAGGCATGACCATCCACTCGTACAACCCATACTTGGTTTTAAAAGCAGTTTTCCACTCATCACCTTCCCTCATCCTAATTTGATGATAGCCACTCTTCAAATCAATTTTGCTAAAGATACAAGCACCATGCAATTCATCTAACATATCATCTAGTCTAGGTATGGGATGCCTATACTTAATGGTTATGTTATTGATTGCTCTACAGTCCACACACATTCGCCATGAGCCATCTTTCTTAGGAACTAATAAAACAGGCACAGCACAAGGGGACATGGACTCACGCACAAAACCCTTATCTAACAACTCACTTACCTGCCGTTGAAGCTCCTTAGTCTCCTCCGGATTGCTCCTATAGGCGGGACGATTTGGCAATGCACTCCCAGGCACGAAATCGATTTGGTGCTCGATTCCCCTCAATGGTGGTAAGCCTCGAGGTAACTCCTCCGGAAATACATCTTCAAATTCCTGCAAAAGTGAAACAACAATGCTCGGAAGGGACCCGGCTATATCACTTGTGTTAAGGAGGATCTCCTTATAAACAATCAACACAAGTGGTTCATGTGTGTGCATCAATTGTTTCAACTCACCTTTTTGGGCCATATATGATTTCTTTTTGGCCTCTTTCCTCTCAATTTCTTTCCTCTCATTTTTCTTTTGTAAGGCTGTCGCACTCTTTTGATCACTCTTTTTTTCAGCCATTTCATTTTCATTTTCAAAGGCCATCTCACTTTTTAGTTCACTCTTTTTTTCGGCCTCATCTCTCTTCTTTTTTTTCAAATGGTCCTCCAACACTTGCTTTGGGGACAAAGGAAGTAATACAATGGATTCCTTCTTCAATACAAATGAATACCTATTCTTGTACCCATCATGTGTCACTCGCCTATCATATTGCCACGGTCTACCCAACAAGATATGACAAGCATGCATTGGTACCACATCACACAAGACCTCATCCACATATTTTCCAATAGAAAAAGGCACTAGCACTTGTTTGTTAACCTTCACTTCCGCACAATCATTCAACCATTGAAGCCTATATGGTTGAGGGTGCTTTAATGTAGGTAACCCCAATTTCTCCACCATTTCAACACTAGCCACATTAGTACAACTCCCCCCATCTATGATTAGATTGCAAACTTTTTGGTTTACAAAACACCTAGTATGGAACAAGTTCTCCCTTTGGTTAGTCTCCTCCTCCTTGACTTGGGCACTCATAATTCGCCTAGTCACTAGTGCTTCACCTACAACTGCCTCATAACCCTCGTCAGGATCCTCTAATGCAGGCATCTCATCATCATCACCCTCACTTTGAGACTCATATTCACCATAGTCATTTAAAATCATTACCCTTTTATTAGGACATTCACTAGAAATATGACCTAACCCTTGACACCTAAAACATTTAACATCTCTAGATCGATTAGAAGGAGTTTCAGATTTACCTTGCACTCCTTGTTTAGGCGCCTCTTGTTTGGTCTCAAATTTGGGCTTGGTCACCACCTTGTTCTCCTCACGTTTCACCACATTTGATCGCCATGAAGATGATGAACCCCCAGTTGGATTGGTGCGGCCAACTCCACGCCTTTTGAGTTGTTGCTCCACTTTTATGGCCATTTGCACCATCTCGTCTAGATCCAAGTAGTGCCGAAGCTCAACTTGATCTTGGATTTCCCTGTTCAAACCACAAAGAAAACGTGCCATGGTCGCCTCATTATCTTCCTCAATATTGGCCCTAATCATGACTACTTCCATCTCCTTATAGTAGTCCTCAACACTCTTCACCCCTTGCCTCAAAGTTTGTAGTCTCTTAAACATCTCCCTATAGTAGTGGTTGGGCACAAACCTTTTCCTCATGACCCTCTTCATCTCATCCCAAGTTTCAATGGGATTCTCATTATACCTCCTCCTAGTGGTCACTAGTTGATCCCACCAAATGAGAGCATAGTCTAGAAATTCCACCACCGCCAACCTAACCTTCTTTTGCTCGGAGTAGTGGTGACATTCAAACACGAACTCTACCCTCTTTTCCCACTCTAAGTATGCCTCCGGGTCAGATTTCCCATGGAACGATGGAATTTTCATCTTAATACTACCCATGTTTCCATCCTCCCTATTCCCATCATATCTACCCCTTACGGCCTCTCTTTTCCCTCTACCAAATCCTCTACCTCTTCCAATCCTACCCCAATTTTCGTTTTGGCTCTCCTCATCTCCTCCCAAATCATACTCTTCCTCTTCTTCTCCCCTACCCATATTTTTTGGCTTAGATTTATCTCCACTAGTACTAACTTCAAGCCTATCCAACCGCTCATTTAATGGCTCTAACTCGGTTCTCATCATCCTACTAAAATGCCCAAATAACGCTTCCATTTGTACTTTAGATAACCCCGGGTTCGAACTATCTCCTACCTCCCTCTCCATTTAATTTCAGTTTGTACCTGCAAGAAAAACGTTAGTAGAAAACGATATGTTCCGCACCCAAATGCTCACGGTGACTCCAAAGAAAGTCGCTCGTCACTCCTCTCAATTTTTTTCTTTTCCTCACAACAAATACTCACCGTTCACTCCAAAGAAAATTCACTCGGACTCAAGTATTTTCATTCAAATTCGAGGGTTCCCTCAAGGTGCTCAAGCTTTGTATTTGCGTATATCAAACAATCAAGTTCAACTTGTGAACAAATGTGATCGACTCACTTGGACTGCGTAGACAAGAAATTTGAAGTTATAATTTTTTTTTGTTTGACTATGAGAGACAATTGAATATGACTCTATCAAGAAAATAGAACAAAATACCAATAAGAAATACTGGTGAATTTTCGGATTTTGTTTTTGTTTTTTTTTTAAGAATTCCGAAAATTCAAAGAAAAATAAATAAGACACAAAATTTCGTGTATCACAGATTCACGAACGACGAAGAATGATAGAAACAAACAGATTTGAAAGCAGAACTAAAGGATAATTAGATCTAATAAATAGAACGAAGGATAAACTTACTTGAATTCAATTAACCAAAAGCTCTGATACCAAATGATATGAATCCAAGTACGAATAAAAAGCAAACACGATTAAAATTGAATCGCGCCCTCAATTTAAAAACGAACAAGGAATTCTTTGTTGTGTCCCGATCTTTTGAATCAAGTATGGTGTGATTTTCACCCCTAAACTACGAGGTTTAGTAATAAAGAATCACGATGAAAACAATCGAAATTTAGAACGAACCTTCAAAGAACCAGTCAATGACAATCCGCACAAGACGATCGACAAACGCCACAAAGTTAAAA